>NC_089753.1:53371746-53529246 GCF_040412425.1 Macrobrachium rosenbergii
AAGCAATATACATTCATCTACTGCCTGCTACTAATTAACTTATAGAGACAAAGCAGTTAATAATAAAATCAACTCTCGTCAACGTTACACACTAAATATTCCCAACTATATCGAGACTGAGGTCCGAGGAAAACAGACCATAACAGAGGCAATGCTCCAAATAATTGGCCCGATTTTTAACAGCCCAAAGACCACCCGAGTTTCCTTCCTTAATATAACATAACGGAATAAGCAAAATTTGTCAACGGAAGCTTACAGCACCCCCTTCAAAGAACGTGAAAAAGTTTGTGTCGGACAAACAAGCCGCCCCCTAACCCAAGAAACATATGCAATTTTCCACCACGTACAGGACTTTGGACACAGGATCGATTGAGGTGACTGCCGTTGTTTGAAAGCTCCTTTCCATACAAATTGAAGATCATCGAAGCAGCAGATGGCAGTCAAACAAAACAGGAATTCTTCTGCACCAAGTGGATAGGCATTTACTGTATATTAAGACACTTGAATCTGCCTCCTGATGACCAACAATACAAATAACAACCTTTCCTTCTCAATGAAGCCACCCCCGCCCCGGGAACCACTTACGTTTGTATTTAACCCATTTTATTCCTTGTAAATGACACCTACCACTCTCTCTTTTCTGCATATAACGCTTTGCACAGGTAAGTCTTTATATTAGCTTACTTGAAATGGAATGATATTTCACTTTTCATAAAAGTATTCTTTATATCTGGGCTTCTTTTGATTTTAATATATATGAAAATTTATCACACCGTGATTTATGTACAATCATGAAGCTACAAATGTTGTTTAATATCAAATTCACGCTGCTTCGGGAATATCCCCGATAGGGAATTATCACCGAAGGGGAATTTTTATAAGTGATAAATGGATAGGTACCGCCGGGTCTCGATCCCTCGACACAGTACCTTCCAACAAATCCAGTCGGGGGTCAAACTACTTGTGGCCCATTTATCAATTACAAAAATTCCCCTTCGGTGATAATTCCCCATCGGGGATATTCCAGAAGTAGCGTGAATTGGATATTAAACAACATTTATAACTTCATATATATATATATATATATATATATATATATATATATATATATATATATATATATATATATATACAACATACATATGTGATATATATATATATACATATATATATGTATACATATATATGTATACATATATATATATATATATATATATATATATATATATATATATATATATATATATATATATATATGCATACTGAAAACCTTGACCCCAGTAAGGAAATTCATGAAACTTCGGAATCCTCGCAGTCTCGACAGAGCAAACAAGAACTGTTCCATAAAAATTCCTAAGTGACAGAAGAAGTCCCGAGTGCATAGGACGAGAAACAACGTAACAAAGCAGCAATGAAATGATAAATACAAAACAGGGATTCTGGCTGCCTTGCTTCAGCATGCTTCCAAAGACTTGGTCATCGTTAATTTTCTCCTTTACTGCATCACTCCCTATCAAAAGAATATTAACAGAAAAATCACTGTTAATCAGATTTTAAGAACCTTACAGAACACTCTCACAGCATGCTTACTTATGCTCTTTCCCTTGAAGGCGTTAAAAATAGCGAAATAAAGTACCGAGAAAACTTCAAAGCAAGCATTTGAAAATTTGGGTTCGTAAAAAATGACTACACATTAATATGCAAATTAAGAACTACGTTACTGATAAAAGAAAGAGTATCAGCACGTGTTCAAGTAATTCAATTACATCTAGGATGAGAGAGATACCAGGATCTACATTCTACCGTATTTCAAGAGACCCATTTTTCCTTCATACGAGGGCTGAATGAACTTCAAGACTCTAGGAAACAAAACCAACAAAAAGTAAAAAACGCGCCTAAGTTACTTCAGCGCAATCAAGTTTTCTGTACAGCCACTATAGAGTATAATCAAGGCCACCGAAAATAGATCTGTCTTTCGGTGATCTCGGTATAATGCTGTATGAGCCACGACCCATGAAACTTTAACCAAGGCCCGGTGGTGGCCTATTCTATATCGTTGCCGGAAGCACGATTATGGCTAAATTTAACCTTAAATAAAATAAAAACTACTGAGGCTAGAGGGCTGCAGTTTGGTATGTTTGATGATTGGAGGGTGGACGGTGAACTTGCCAACTTGCAGGCCTCTAGCCTCAGCAGTTTTTAAGATTTGAGGGCGTACCTAAAAAAGTGTGGGCAGAATAAAATGCGGACGGACAGACAAAGCCGGCACAATAGTTTTCTTTTACAGAAAACTGAAAAGGGAGACACTAGAGAGTTTAGCCAAGTGTTCTTAAAGTGGAGATAAGACCTTCTCCTCCCTACTGTTAGGAGGTATCCATACCTTGACCCACCCCAACCCCTACATCCTCCCACCCACCCAAAAGACCTACGGGTTGTCACCAACCATGTAAAAATGTCGTATAGGCCTATCCCTTTAACTTACTCTATGAAAAAAGAATCTGCGATAAGTAAACACTTTTAGCATTAAAATGAACTGTAAAAAAAAACAGTAACTGCAATGACTTATTCCCCGAATCCATCATCCTCACTCAGCCTCTGAAATCACAGCCTTCAGCTTATGTCTAATATCGCAGAGTACTTCAAGTGAGCAAGTAAATGATGGCTGAATGTAAATTTCTACTCTAAAATTTTCTGAGACGCAGTAGCTATTTGCAAAGTGCATATCTAAACACATTATACAAATCAAAGGGCACATTATTCATTATTTACATTAGTACGTAATCTTTCAAGTAAATACTTGATCTACAATATTAAAGGGAAATTAATATATAAATAACAAATGTCTGTCAACGCGAATAACATAGTTACCCAACTTCTCTGCATATACGTTTTCTTTCACGAATGTGAATACCAGTTCCCAAATTACTCTGAATATTTATAGTTTCATTTCCCACCAACAGGAATCTACGGCTTTCTTTAAAGCAAATCAGTAACAATAAAAAAAAGCAATTAAAAATCTGTATCCAGATTTCAATTAAACTTTCCATCAGAAGTGATGAACCGATTTTCAGGTTAAGGTCGACCTTTCCAAGACAGGCAGTCGGAATGACAACCTTTGAGAAGGCAGCAAAAGGCCAATTTTCCCGCAAAAGCATTTTTCATCAAATCTACATAAAACGTTGACTTTAGACCCCGGTGCCATATTACTTTGAGCAATCTAGTAACGGGCATCAAATCCCTTGGTAGCTGAACTGGTGTCCCTCGAATGAACCAGAGTTGCAAAGAGAATCAAGATAGCTATGGCAATTCTTGTGAACAGTTGGTATTCTCGAATGCAAATTATTTTTTCTCCGTGCCTGGATGAAGAAATGCCTCGAGGAAAATTGAATACCACAGGGAAATTGTCGTGAAAAAAAAAAAATTGGATCCGTTTTTACCCGACAATCATTCACAACGTTCAGGATAAGCGAGGGGGAAGTAGCAGGCCGGCGGCCGAACAGTGGTTCCCCTCTTTGTGAAAATATCCGAGAAAAATTCTTGACATCGAGATTGTATCAAGTATACTAATAGAACTCACCTTTTAGTAAATAAAGATAGAATTTGAACAAAATATCCAGTGCAAATAATCTCCTTAGCAATACGAGGACCACGCAGAGGTGCGCTCCGGGCAAGTCCGGATGGATGGATGTATGATATTTAGGGCAAAAGCCCAGGCACTGGGGCCAATTAGGCCATTCAGCGCCGTAATGGAAAGAAAAATTATGTTAAAGTTATGAATTCATGAAGGAAATGATTAATAAATAAAATGAAGTGATGTGATCAATAAATAAGGGTATGAAGTTTAATGAATGATGTGCTATATACATAAAAAAATTAATGTCATTAAAATTCTACGTGATGTAATAAATTATTCAATAAAATTAAATATCGTTAAAAATTTTAATACACTTTAAAAAAGAGATGATAGCAGAAATATCTGCTTCATCTCCCAAAATATCAGACAGGATTCACCTGAAAATATCTCTCTCTTTGGTTAAAATATCTGGGGCAGACCACCAGAATGTGCTCCACTGTTAGTGTCTCGTCACAGTAAGCACACTCTGGAGGGCTGCTTCCTTCTAAAATAAACTGATGGGTCAGACGAGTGTGCCCAATCCTTAATCTGGTTAAAATAACCTCTGTTTGTCTGTCAAGCTGGAATGACGAAGACCACGGTAGTATATTATCCTAATATTTCTATATTTCTTATTATTGGCAAGAAGGGGAGAAGTCCACCTTTCTTGCCATTTACTTAAAACATAAGATCTAATGGGACCTTTTAGATCTGAATGAGGCACTTTTCTAAAAAGAGGTTTCTGATAAAATACTAGCAGCTTTCGCTTCCCTATCTGCCATCTCGTTTCCACGAATCCCCACGTGAGAAGGGACCCAACAGAAAGAGACTGATTTACGTCGACAATATATACGAAAAAGCCACTCCTGAACTTTTGAATTAATGGATGAAAGCTATTAAATTTTTTTAATAGCTTCTAAGGTGCTTCTAGAGTCTGAGTATATGACAAAATTAGAGTCACTACTTTGAAAAACTAAATCTAGGGCAGACACTACGGCTGTTAATTCGGCAGTAAATATTGATGCAGAGTCAGGTAATTTAGCTGTGTACGCTGTATCACCAAGGATAACAGCACAACCAACACCACTATCTGACTTTGATCCATCTGTATAGATTTTTGTAAAATTAGTATGGGTAACATCGTGCTCTAAGAATTTTCCCTAATCTCTTCTACAGTGCAGTCCTTTTTGTTAAACAGTTTCTTACATATTGATGCTTCTGGGATAAGCCATGGAGGATTTACAGGATATTCTACTTCCAGGACTTTCTGGGATTTAAGGTGATTATTCCTAACATCCTCATTCAGTCGAATTTGGAATGGTTTAGAAGCTCTTGTACCAGAAAAACTTCGAGAGTCTGTTTCCTTTAGTGCTTGAAAGGAGGGATTTTTGGGAGCACTTTTCATTCTAGCCATGTATCGCAACCCTAGCTCTTGCCTTCTTAGATCAAGGGGTAAATGATCTGTGTCGACATAAATGCTTTCAACAAGCGAAGTTCTAAAAGCCCTTGAGCATATTCTCAACCCCATGTTGTGTACAACATCCAGTCCTTTAGCTTGGTTTTACAGGCTGAGGAATAAATCTGACAGCCATAGTCTAGCTTAGATCGACACAGAGAGTCATATAGCCTCAGAAGGGATTTCTTATCAGCCCCCAACTAAATCCACAAACAAACTTTAAAATATTCATAGATTGTTTAACATTAAACTTAAGGGCATTTATGTGGCTAGCCCATGTTAATTTATGGTCAATAGTCATCCCCAGAAATTTAACTTCACTCTCGTAAGGAAGGATGGACCCTTTTAAACTAAGTGTGGGAACCTCTTCCACACGCCGGCACCTGGTGAATCTTACTGCAACTGTTTTGGAAGAGGAGAATTTGAAACCATTCTCATCAGCCCACTTAGTAATAGCATTAATAGACCTTTGCAAATGTTTACATACAGACAAGGAATCATATCCTGTGCAGTATATTGCAAGGTCATCGACAAAAAGCGAGCATTTAACAGGGGCTAGATTTTTTCAATCACACTATTTATTGCCACTGAAAAGGTGTTACACTTAAAACGCTTCCTTGGAGAACTCCTTCCTCCTGCATAAAAGGTTGGGAGAAGGAGTTTCCCACTCTTACCTTAAAAAGTCTGTCTGTTAAAAGGAATATATAAACCTGACTATTCTTCCACATATGCCCATCTTGTGCAATTGTTTCATGATGCCAATTCTCCAGGTAGTGTCATATGCTTTCTCCAAGTCAAAAAATATGCTGAACTTTTGGCGAATCCTTGCTGGATTTGGTTGGTCAGCCTCAGCAAGGGATCAAGGGTGGAGCGGTTTTTCTGAAACCAAATTGAAATGGCGATAGTAATCCTTTGGTCTCCAGGTGCCAAACCAGTCTAGTATTTATCATTTTCTCCATCAGCTTACATACACAGCTGGTAAGAGCTATTGGTCTATAGCTGGTGGCTTGGGAAGCATCTTTACTACGCTTTTTAACAGGGACAATTATGGATATTTTCCAGTCATTGGGTAAAATTCCAGTTTCCCATATTTTGTTTATAATCTTCAGTAAATATTTTTGGCATCATCTGGGAGGTGTTTCAGCGTTTCATATATGATTGTATCCTCACCTGGAGCTGTGGATTCACTTGAGGAGAGCGCCTCACGAAGTTCTCTTAGGAAAATTTGTAGTTGTATGGTTCAGATTTTCCCGAATCAAACTTCAGACATATTTCAGAATTCCTAATTCTTTGAAATTCTGGAGAATAATTGTTAGGGCTGGAAACTTTAGAAAAGTGTTTTCCTAGCTCATTGGCAACTTCAGTGGGCTCTGTGATTAGAGTGTCATTTATTTTTAATGAGGGCAATGGTGACGCTACAAATTTTCCACTCAGTTTCCTTATTTTGCGCCACACCACTCTTAGTGGGGTCTTGGAGTTTATTCCATTAATATAGTAAAGCCAACATTCTCTTTTGGCTTTCTTATAAAAGCGCCGCTGCTTGGCTAAAGCACGTTTGTAGATTAATTTAGACTGAGGGGAGCCACTAGTTTTGTAACGTCTGTAGCATTTCCTAGTCACTTTTCTCAGAATACCACATGTCTTATTCCACCAGGGAACTGCAGGTCTACGAGGTTTGCCTTTTGTTCTTGGAATCGAGCCTTCAGCACTCTTCAAAGTAGATTCAATAAAGTAATCATAGGCATCTAGATGAGAATGAAAGGACTCAAACTCCCTATCTAGATTGACACCCTTACTGAATTTATCCCAGTCTGCGTCCTCTACCTTCCACTTAGGTAAAACTTCAGATGGAGCATTCAGAGCATATTTCAAATGGATCGGGTAGTGATCACTTCCATTTAAATCTTCATTAACAGACCAATTAAAATCAAGGTGGATACTAGTTGAAGAAATACTAAGGTCCAGTGCAGAGAAATGATTATCGTGAATGTTGTGGAAAGTCATCGACCCATTATTATATAGGGAAACATCATTCCTGTCAATAAGGTCTTCGATTAATTTCCCTTTACTATCTAAAAACCGACTTCCACAAAGGGGGTTGTGGGCATTAAAATCACCTAGCAGAAGTAAAGGAGCTGGAAGTTGGTCAATTAACGACTGAATATCTCCAATGTTAAAATCAAGGTCTGGTGGAAGGTATAAGGAGCAGATTGTTATCCTCTTTTCCAAAATGACTGAAATGGCGACAGCTTGTAGTGTTGTATTTAAATGTATTGTGGAGTGCTGTAGAGATTTATTAATAATAATTGCAGCACCTTCATGGGCACGATCACCAGTTGGGGGATATGATTTAAATATTGAATAATTTAGTCCAGGATTATAAGAGTTGCCTAACATTGTTTCCTGTAGGCATATAATCCCTGGATTGAATTCATGCATTAAAACTTTAAGGTCTTCTGTACGGGCTCTGAGACCTTTACAGTTCCACTGAAGAATATCGAGCAAGAATGCTAAGGTGGTAAAATGTGCTACTTCCCACTCCTTGGAGGAAGTACTGTTCTAGGGTGGAGTGGGAAATTCTCCTTTATAAGAGATTGTTTTCTTAATCCCTTTTCATCTGAATTGGTGTTCAGGGTCTTTGGTTGATCTTCATATATTTTATTATGAACCTGATGTTCAAAATTACTACTGTGGTTCTGTGCACCACTAATCCTATTTGTCTTAGGGCGGCAAGACTGAACTGAACTCAGATGTTTTTGTTCTTAAACTACTTTTGGAACCACCTTTCTAGGAGGAGAGATGTCTTCCAAAACACTGAACCCATTTGAAGTTTTTATTATAAAATATCATTATTTGGGAACTATTTCTTGTGCGTTTCTTGGTAGTTGCAACCGTAGTTTTATTATTATTTTTGTTTGTGGCTGTGGCGATTGATGGCTCTGAACTAGCTCTATCTAATTGGGATTGTTCCTTTAGCTTATTTTGGTTTGAAGTATTTTCAGAATATTTTCCTGAATTATTGGTCGATTTTGGCACCCTTATTTTTGGAGATGAATCGACAGCTGTGGATGTGGTGGAAGATAAATTTTCTGTGCTTTTGGAAGTACAATTTTTAGTATTGGACTTCAAAGCACTTGCCGACAAAGTTTCTCACCAGTTTGGAGATTTTCATTATCATTTATGGTTCGAGAAATACCAGGTTTGTGATATCTTCTATCAGACACAGTTATTGGTGGCCTTACATTGTTGGAAGTTTTCATAAGTTTTATTACAGAAGCATACGTAGTGTTGGCACTTTTGTTTGCCCCCATTACCGTGCGCTTTGCTTCACTAATGCTGATATGTTCATTATCTGCCACTGCCAACACTTCTTGTTCAAATTTATATCTGGGACAAGCCCTAGAGTTTGGTGTGTGATCACCCTTGCAAAGAAAACAGTATCGGGCTGCTTTGCAATCATCAAAATTATCGTGCTCTGCAGAGCACACAGGACATCTTTTATTGTTATTGCAAGAGTTTTGAATGTGGCCATATTCAAAGCATTTGCGACACTGTCTAGGACTTCTTTTATATTTTTAACCTGCATCCTCTCATGGCCAACAATGATGGTATCAGGTAGGTAATTGGAGGAGAAGGTTAAAAGGATAGCTGCATCACCACCCAGTTTTTTTACATGAGATACACAAGGAGGACATCGATGCAGAATCTCCTCCTCTTTAAAAACATGCAGATCTTTTGAGTAAACTACTCCTTTCAGTGTATTAAAGAATCTGTGAGATGAAATAGATTCAATATTTCCACTTTCAGGAGGTTTAAAGTTAGCTAACAGAACTGCTTGAGTCTCATTTCCAGCTTTTATTAGAAGGTTCTTTCCATACCGTTTTAAATTTCCAATGGGAATGGAACCAACCTTGCTCTCAATGCAGTCAGCAGCTTTTATCAAATTTTCCCTCCCTCCTTGTAGATAGCAACATGCCATAAAGGGGAGGAAGAGCTCTGGTACATGGGACTGGTCCATGTTCTTCAGCCTTTGGAACAAAGTCAAATGGCTCAGCATTCAAGTTTTTCACTGAAAACACTTTCGTGCTGACAACTGAGTCATTTAGAATGTGGCCATGGAGTCTTTGTTGTGCCTCACTAGCTTCCAAGGGAGAGCAAAATTTGATAAAAGCACAAAATGACTGCTTATCTTTTCTAGAATTAATTTAATTCTTTCCACTTTGCCGAATTGCTTCACTACACTGTATAAACATTCGTAATCTAATGATAAGTTTACATTAGTGCATTAAAGGACCCTATTATTTGAATCAAATCCACCAAATTTATTAACACCCTGGTGTCTCAGTGTTTGGTTCTGTCCAACAGCCAAGCCCGTATCCATGTTCATGCCAGAAGTTGTTGCCAGTGCCGTTAAGTCGTCGGATCCAGGGGAGGGAGAACTAAAAGCCAAATCCATAAGTTTAAACCAGTCCACATGCAAAGGTCCAAAAAGTGCACACCTGACACACAAGAGCCCCCGCACAGACCCCGACAGCATATCAAAAAGGGCAAACTGGGCAGCTCTACTGCTCAGCTTCCCCACCCCAACACACTCCCAAAGCCCGCGAAGAGACCCCAAGATGCCAAGCATGCACACATCAGACCACCACACAGAAACTGGTTCATCCACCCACCCAAAACTGCTTGGTTATATCAAGAAAGTATCGTAGATCAGTCAGGTATTCGCATTCTCCATCAATGGCACAAGTGAGAGTTGACTCCCAACAGTCCACCCCATACCCTACCCTTTCAGGATAGCACCAGTACGCTTGCAGTGGCCCAGGTATAAGCCAATCCGCCTGCTGGGAGTTCTGCCCCCACTAATGGGGACTGACTCCCCACTCCAACCGTACTGGTGGGCTTCGGACAAAAGCCAGGAGTCCCACCTCCAAAACCAGCCCCTGGATTCCGATGGGCTGATCCGCAGAGATGGTTTCGCCCTCAAGATAGCAGTGGGAAAAATCCCATCACCATCTCTTAGGTCCAAACTATCTCGGGTGGCGACTCAACCACCACAACTCCCACAATTAGCTTCGAATGCGAACCCCTTCCAAAAAACGATCCCTTCTCAGACTCACCTAAACAGTAAAATTTTGCGAATGTGGAAAATGTCCACGCCATTTAAACCAAAAACTATGTAGGATGATTCGTCAGGACCCGGGCCCAAAGGCCAGGGTCCCTTAGCCCTCACCTCGTCAAGGCGTCCTACTCGAGGGGGGCAAGTCCGGGTCTTTTAGGGGCCATCACGACAAGCTACAGATAGGAGTCTCGTATGCCTCGCAATTTCTCAGCCAAGAGCCGGTTCATTTAGTTTGCTTATGTAATCTCTTTGTATTTTTGTCATCCGCGACTGGACGTGGTTAAAGTTTATCCAAGGTATTGCTTGATGATCCAGATGTAACGTAAATATATAATTGTAGCCTTTTCAGGCCGATGTTAAGAGTTTTTCTGAGTTAAATGAAATTTCCCTTGGTTCAATTTGTGCACTTTATTTAGACCTCATAGTGTTAGTTCTGATGTTAAATTTAAAGTTTAATTTTGTAATAAAACTGAAAAAACCCAACTGAATCTTGCTGGACCTTCTGTTTGACGTTTATTGGTTTTGCCCTTCAGTCCGGACTATCATAAGTCTAATAACATCTCGACTCAGAACTAGTGAGTCGGAGGTAAAATTTCCGACAGAAATCGTCCTGGAAACAAGAAAGAACAGAACTAGTTTCAAGAAGGGGGTGTGGGGAGAAGCAGTGTTGACAAATTGGTTTCGATTCTGTTTAAAAAAAAATAAAGACAAAAAAGTATTGTGCCACTGAGATGATTAAGAGTGTTTAGCAGAATTTCGACTTGACATAATGGCAATTAACGAGGGTTAATTAAGGACGAGATGAAGTAGATGCCTGATTGGCACAAATCGCAGGATTAACTATGAAAGCCCTCACAGGAAAATCAATCTGTAACCGATTTTTTTTTTCGAGTGTGTTCAGGCCTTATCTTGACAAACTATGCTTAAGCAACAAAACCTAAGATTCATTCCCATATTTCCATACCAACAACAACTAACCTTTTCTGGGAGTCTCCCAGAAACCCCCTAATATTATATTTCCCTCAGTGGGTGGCATTCCTATTCCGTTTGATATCTGTATTTTTTTACGTAAATTTATTATTATTAATAAATAAAAATTGTAGCCTCTTGGCACCACTTCTTTTTATTGCAAAATAATATGAATTTATGTCCGACATAAAATATCTATTATTATTATTATTATTATTATTATTATTATTATTATTATTATTATTATTATTATTATTATTATTATTATTATTATTATTATTATTATTATTATTATTATATCTAGAACCATCATTGTCATGGCCATAATTTGTGGAAGTCTTTCTGCCACTCGAAAATTTCAAATTCGGCGATGGCACCAGCAGATCAGAGAGCAGAAAATATAATGGCAGTACGAAAGCAATCTACAAAAACCATAACGACTAACACTAGAATTAGACTTTTACACTCGACGTGTAACGGAATAGTTAACAGCCTCCCAATTATGACTGGAGGATGTTTTCGTCAAGGGATACGAGGATATCTGAGAACTTCTCAGTGGATCCTTCAGCAGCCTTCAGGAACAACAGACGGGTGGATAATGACCAAAAATCTTTCAGGGCGGATCAAGATACTTCAGAAGCACTTCACAGAGCAGTCAAAATTTCTCTGGACTACATAAGAGAAACACCATCAAGGAAAATGTGTTCTCCAAACATGGTGCACTTATGGTGCAAGACCAGTGGCGGATTTGGGGGTTGGGGCGACGGCCGCCCGCCCTTCAGCTATAAATGGCGCCCCTAAGAGTGGATTATTATCAAAAATCAATGTCAGCAAAAATCAAAACTTATAATAACAATATTAGTAGTAGTAGTAGTAATAGTAGTAGTAGTTCTTGTTGCTGTTGTAGCAATGTTAGTATAAAGACTATATTTTCAGAAATCAATAGAGCTGCTTTGTTACAAACTCTAACGCAAGAAAGCTTCGGTGATGAGACCCAAAAACGTCGTCTTAAAACTCTGTGGAGAGGCATGAGTGCATTCTAACATTTTATGAATTATTACCTGCTATCAGAGATTTGCTAAGGCATTAAGAATTAGGCAATGATACAAACGAAACAACTAAATCATTAACACTGCAAAAAGCGATATGTGATTCTGATTTCATAGTTTCCTCGTGTGTTATGAAAGATATCTTATCTGTAACACTCCAGTTATCAATCAAGCGGCAGAAAGTTGATAGTGACCTTTGCAGAGCTGTGAGCTATATAACAAATGTAATCCAAGTCCTCAAGAACCGGAGGTCTGATATACAGCAGTCATTTGGTGTGGTATGGAATGAAGCGAAGAGGATAGCAGAAAAGCTTGGTGTAGAGCTAGAAAAGCCACGGGTTGCAGGAAGGCGGTTGTACAGGGTAAACGTTCCTTCTTCATCTGACAGTGTTGAAAAGTATTTTCGTTTAGCACTGTACATTCTATACCTAGACTATGTCATAGCATAATTGGAGAGACGATTCCAGCAACACAGTGTTCACAGACAGAAACACGGTACTATTCAATGAATATGAGATTTGGCAGGAATTGTGGAAAAATATAAATGACGCACCAAAAACAATGCTATCAGCTTTACAGGTGCGATAAAATGTTGTTCCTAAATATACTGTACACACGCTGCTCCCAATTGGAGTGACAATGCCAATCACAACAGCAACAGCAAAACGATCTTTCTCGACATTGAGAAGATTGAAAACTTATCTCAGAACAACTATAACTGCCGACAGACTTTCTAATTTGACTATTATCCATGTGCATAAGGATACTGAAATAAATGCGTAGGATGTGACTGATAAGTTTCCTTCAGAGGGCAAACACAGACTGGAATTTGTTCTTTAACTTTACTGTTACTATGTAAACGCCTAGTATGTTAGCATGACAAATGCTTTACCCAGTTTACTGTTTGTGAAATATGTAAATTAAAAACGTTACCACTTACCTGTGCCAAATTTGCATTTTTCTTTTTAATTTACTGGTAAATTATGTACACTGCTTTATTTGCTTAACTACTAGCATGCAACTAATGCAAGTATAGCAGATAATTAAACATTTGTGGCAAAGAATGGTATGAGTGATCTATATTTCAGTTTTGATCAATAGGCAATCTCTAAATATTGAAACTGGAATGTATTATACATCCCAATTTCAATCAGTCTGTAAAGATCTGTAACTGGTTTCCATCTAACAAGAGTTATTGGTTACAGGTTTTTCATATTAACCACCAAAAAAGTACCAAAACTTGCCCCAAAATGCTTGTGAAATGTTATACAGCGTTTTGTTCCCGGGGCTCTGCCCCGAACCCTGCTGGGAGAGCTACCTCTCACCCCAGACCTAGCTTATTGCCTAGCGCCTTCGCCACTAGCCACCCCTTACTTTAACAAACAGCCGCCCCCTTTCCTAAATCCCGGATCCGCTACTGTGCAAGGCATTGCTGCTGCTTTATGCAGAAAATTTCCTAATCTCTTAACAGGCCTACAAATAATAAAGCACATGTCTACATGCACGACTGTGTGTGTGTGTATATATATATATATATATATATATATATATATATATATATATATATATATATATATATATATATATATATATATGTAATTATAATAGCCACAATGTCCTCTTAACTTCTAAATTCTTCCCTCTTTTTGGGATACGCTAATCACTACAAAGCCTTAAGACCCAAGTGCAAGAAATATGAAGATATTAAGATGTCTGGTAGCGGGAAACGAACCCGGGTCCCATAATCACAACAGGCCGACGTTGCCGATCCGACCACGTGAGCCCGTTATGATTATGGGACCTTGGTTTGTTTCCCGCTACCAGACATCGTAATAACTTCATATTTCTTGCACTTGGATCTTAAGGCTTTGTAGTGACAAGCTATTCCAAAAAAGCACGAAGAATTCGAGAAGTTAAGAGGACATTGTGGTTATTATAATTACATTTGTATCTGGTAAAAAGTGACTAGTAGATTCATATACATATATATATATTACATATATATATATATATATATATATATATATATATATATATATATATATATATATATATATATATATATATATATATATATATATATATATAAACAGTATATATACAGTACATGTACATATGTAATTTTTTCATTTATATACACACTTTGAGTATAATATACCAATACACTTCTTTCCCAAAGAAGCAGGTGCATTACAAAGCGAAAAATAAGAGCCATCTACTCACCTACGTCGTTGTCAAAGCTCGTTTCACAAATCAGATCAACATCAGACAACACTCACATGGAACATAACGACAGATCCTTAATCGAGACCTGAAATTAACAAAAAAGGGAAAACCGATTAATCTCTATGTTCTCTATATAAGAAATAATGGAGTGGGATATAGAATTTTGGCCAAAGGCCAAGCGCTGAAAGGGAAATTGAGAGTAGAAAGGTTTGAAAGATGCAACGGGAGGAAAACCTCGCAGTTGCACTATGAAACAATTGGTAGGAAATGATGGACAGTAAGCTGGATGAAAGAATATGAATGGAGTTACAGTATAAGGAATGAAAGGGGCCGAACGGAAGCTGCAAAGAACCTTATGTAATGCCTACAGTGCCCCGCATGAGGTGCACTGACGGCACTACCCCCCCCCCACCCCTGCGGGATACAAGAAATAACCCAAGGCACCGCTGGGAAAGCAGAGGTATATCACGGACTCTTTAAAAGACAAATAGATGCATTACCTTATGTTATGATTAACTTAATTTAAATCATGTTCGTATACCTCACTTCATCGGTTCAAAGCAATCAAGACATTGAATATGGGACAGGATTCGTTCAGTTTTAACATTGTAATTTATATTCTTTAAGTTTGCTTTAAGTTTGCTTTTAGTCCATGAAGCATCAGCTGCCAAGCTAGGATGAAGTACCTCGTATCCTTCAACGAAGCAGCTCTCCTCTTATGAGGGGCTGGGACTCATCCTATGCCATATCAGTTCTCGTTCGTGGACGAATCGGTTTTCTCACGAAGATTAGTTTGCCTAGTGGAGTTGTGAAATCTTCTGATCTCTAAATAACTGAGGAGAGAAAATTCATTCCTGCTCTCTGCTGACATCTGAATTTCAGGTGTATCGGTTTTACTTTCGATTCCTTCATATTTACTTATCACCTTTTCCTATAACTTACCTCTATGCAGGCTGATTTCCCTCTGGAGCCCTCTTGGGTTTAGAGTCTGTTGACTCTGTCCATAGAGGTTTTCAGTTGAAAGTTTAAATAACGAAAAGTTTATTTCTATGCTAGGTTGAAGAAATGCTCATTCTAAACGAAAGCAGTCCTCATCTTGGAATGCTATGACTCTCGTTCCACATTGAATCAGCTGCTACTTTACCATGAAATACCACTCCTCATACAACGAATCCGCTCTTGTTCCATGATAAACCCACTCTCATCTACAATGAATCGTCTCTCCCAAATGAATCTGCTCCTAACTACGAACCAGGTCTCATCTAAGGACGAATTATCTCTTGACGAACAACGAAAAGGCTCGATTCGTCATCTTTTCGAAAATACAAAAATATCTTTTTTCACATAGTTTTAATTTTCACTTTATGACGCAAAATCGGTACTGTAGTTAGGAGGCAAAAAAATAAATTACTCTGGGTTTAAGTATGCTGAATGCACTCGACTGCAGGCTAAATATTTGACCCGTAAGTTTCATCTACTCTGGTTTGATAGTTAAAATCTACCCCTCAGAGAGGAAGCAACAGCGGTTTCGAAGGCTGATTTACAAACACGCCAAAAACCTTTCTGCACTGAATGATGTTACAATATCAAATGCAGTTAGGATTCTGCCAGAGGCGAGATTAACGTTTCACTACTTAAAAGTCCAATTTCCCCAAAATAATTGTTTCCTGTCATAGCCGAAACATGGTATGAAATCTACCCATGCGCAGTTCAACAACAACAAAAATTATAAAACAAAGAATATGTTGTATGTCCACCCCTTTAGCGAATCCTTATCGATGTTTGCTGGAGTACTGAAGCTACAAGAAATTTAAATATGTTGTATGTCCACCCCTTTAGCGAATCCTTATCGATGTTTGCTGGAGTACTGAAGCTACAAGAAATTTAAATATGATTAAAATTCAAGAAGAATTTCAAACTTGAATAACCTTTAAGAGAAAGTTGTCAGTGTTTTTAACTTATCCGGTAATCCATTATTATGGGTGACTTAAACTTTATACCTTGTACTGCTGGAGTCAACAGCTACAAGATACAATTGTGAATTGACTGTGGGGGGCAAATTAAACCATATCTCATTCAAAATTAAAATGCACTAGTATAAATGTAAATAAAACTAAAAATACATAATAAATAAAAGGAAACCATCAACATTGACGCAGACAACTGAAAATATATACGTGCAACATATTTACATGACAACATAATTGTTATGCCCGACTTGCTCGCATGGAATATTTGCCACTTGTCTATAAACAAATTTCATTCTCGACAAATTCCCTCAAATTCGCAATGTTGCAAAAAAAACAATAAAAAACAGATACCATATACAACCTACTAAAATGACATCTCGCCTTCACACAGACAAATCACACTTTCAGATAAGAGTAGCAATAAGAAACAAACCGACAAAAAGAACACTGAAAGTTCACACAAGACAAAAAGATTAAATTTCCAAAAATTGATACAACTAATTTTTATATTAGTTCAATTTGATGCCTCCAACTTTACAGTGGTATAAAGTGACCTGCCAGCGGATGATATGATCTCAAAAAAAATTAAATATACTTCAATTCGTGGATCTAGGACGCAAGTTGTATCAGATCAAAAGATAATTAGCAAAATATAGTATCTTTGATGGAATAATTCCAATTGCAAATGCCCTCCATTGGAATATTCCAACTAAAAAAAAATGAAAATCCGCAATTCAGATTCTACGTTTATGAATAAACATATCTGTTCACTGGCATGAAATCTTTACAAAAACAAAATCCTTTACTAAAACTGTGGTCCACTGGCATAGGAAATCTGTAGAATTAAGAGAAATGCAAACATTTCACATATACAAAGATTTTTTGATCTCTTCAAGGTCGTGAAGCACTAACAGAGAAGGAGAGAAGAGCAGAGAAACTTTAAAATCCTTTTTTAAGGGAGTCTGGGAAAGAGAGGGAGGAGAGAGAGAGCAGGAGAAGAGAGAGAGATCTCTCTACCTTGATTCAAATACTGAGAGATGCAGAGCCAAGATATTCTTGATGCTGATTGAGAATGGGAATGCAAGAGCTTTCAGAGAGATGGATAGAGAGGGAAATAGAGAGAGCAAGGGAGAGAGAGCCTCTTTAGAGAGAGGGGAGAGAGGGAGAGAAAGAGACAGAGGGAGAGAGAGAGAAAAGAGAGAATAATGGGAAAACTTTGAGCCTTTAGAGATGGAGAGAGAGAGAGAGGGAGACAGAGAGTGGCCTGAGGAGAGAGCCAGTGAAGAGAGAGCCTTGAGGGAGAGAGACAGGAGCCAAAGAAGGAGAGAGAGGGGAAGATTACTTTTATTACAAGAGAGAGATGAGGGAGAGAGTTGAGAGGTTTATTTGGGAGAGAGAGAGAGCATGCAAAGAGAGAGAGAGATGTCCTGAAGAGGAGAGATTGAAAAAGAGTTTGACAGGAGAAAGGTTGATGAGAGAGGAGAGAAGAACTGAGAGACCACCATCTTTTGAATTAGATTATTACTGATTAGAGAGAGGGATTATTATATTATTATTATTAGAGATTATTAGGGAGATTGAGCAGGGAGAGATTTGGGAGAGAGAGAGAGAGGGAGAGAGAGAGAGAGAAGAGAGAGAATCGTCAAGAATTTTATTGCATAACAAGAAATGCAAGAGAGAGAGAGAGAGAAACTAATATTTCGCCGTACATTTCAGGGTTCCAAGCCGTCAATAAGTGAAATCACATAATCCTTATATCAACTTCATTTACCTTAATAAAATCTGACGTTAAAGCGATTGATTTCAAGATAATTTCTTCCCAAATTGCATTATCAAATTGCTCAATAAACCCCAGCAAGGAAAATGAACACCAACCAGCGTCTGGTAACTGAATCCTTTTAGAACATTCTGTGACTATGTTCTGTATTCACTCTTTCCAGAACTAGAATTATACAAATCAGCTTATGTTCTCGACCATTCTAACCACAGCTCTGGCACATTTGACATAAATCTGAGCCTTTGTAGCTCTGAGAATAATGCTATCTTTAACTATAAAAACCCCATTCGTCAACACTGACCATAGAAAGCTTCGAGATACTTAGTCATAGGTCGTAAATAAAACTATATGAGAGAATTCCAAAATATCCAACCGATCAATGCCGTCACTCTGAATCCGTGCCCTTATATTAGTCGGCCAAACAACACAGAATAATCAGTCTTCTATAACTCAGAAGGTGTAAAAACTCAGTGGTCGAATCATGAGTTCACAACTATCAAACTTGATTTACGGGACATGCAAGGTCACTGGTAGAGATCACTGAAAGCACATGACTAAATATATATAGCAAATAAGAGCATTCGCTTGATGTACGAGTTATGACTTTTACCGACTCAGGTATGTCTACCACAGAGCTGCATAACAATAGAAGGAAGATTTCAACTGAATAAGCAAGGTAAACTGAGTATGAACCCTCCGAGAGAGCAGCAGCAGTAGTATTTAAAGTTCGAGGGGAAAGGCACTATCGGGAGAGAGAGAGAGAGAGAGAGAGAGAGAGAGAGATAATGCCATCGAGGAACAAACGTCAATAACAAAGTATCTGCTTAAGCCTTTGCATATGATTAAAGCTGCAGACCAACATTAACTAAAGAGAAAATAAAGTCACACAATCATATACTTAACAAAATTCTCATTTCCTGTAACATTAAGCTCTATCTTTCTTAACAAAATTTTCCTCTCCTGTAACAATGGGTTATGTTTTTCTTGACAAAATTCTCCTTTCCCGTACCTTTGTTATTTTTCTTGACAAAATTCTCCTTTCCTGTAAATTTGTTATATTTTTCTTGACAAAATTCTCCCTAACCGTAAAGGTAGGCTATCATATTTTTCTTAACAAAATTCTCCTTCCCTATATCTTTAGGCTATCATATTTTCCTTAACAAAATTCTCCTTCCCTATATCTTTCAGTTATATTTTTCTTGACAAATTCTCCTTTCCTGTAACTTTAGGCTATCATATTTTTCTTGACAAAATTCGCCTTTCTTGTAACTTTAAGGTACCATATTTTTCTTTACAAGATTCGCCATTCCTGTAGTTTTAGGGCATCATATTTTTCTTGACAAAATTCTCCTCTTCTGTAACTTTAAACTATCATATTTTCTTGACAAAATTCTCCTTCCCTGTAATTTTAGGCTATCATATTTTTCTTGACAAAATTCTCCTTTGCTGTAACTTTAAACTATCATATTTTTCTTGACAAAATTCGCCTTTCCTGTAACTTTAAGCTATTATATTTTTCTTGACAAAATTCGCCTTTCCCGTAACTTTAAGGTACAGCTATGCTCAGAACAGATGCTACATGACTGCATAGGATTTCGTTCAAAATTCACTAACTGACAACCTAATATTCTCCATAATTATCTATTATTTCAATGCAAAAACACGATCATTTGCATGCAATAAGGCCATAATATGTTTCATAAGAGTGAAATCTGTCATATATTCCAAAACTGTAAGAAAATATCACGTGTAGCCAAATTTCTGAAAAACAGTTACGAAACATTTTCAAAACTTTCGTTCACCCATCGCCAATGCATATGACAAAAAATAGTCATCAAACCTCAGTTCAAATGTTAAATAAAAAAAAAAAAATTTTCATAACATTAATGTTGCTTCCAATGCAACCATAAAATCTGAAATAGTCCTATTTGATTGTTTTCACGCCTCGACGCTGAAAAAAAAATGTAAATAAGTAAATACAAAAGTAGAATGCTTCCACTGATATCAACGGGTGAGCGGAGTGTGTGTGACGCAACCATTAAAGTGGCCGGGCGACACGAACCACCTGGTGCAACATAGGTCTACAATGAGTAGCGACAAGGAAATTATTTTGAAACCTTTTATTTTATATTTGTTAGAGGAATATTTGGATTTTCATAAAAATAAAATTAAGTTATATTTCTTAACCACTTCAAAAATTATGGCTTACAAGCAAATATTTGCCTATGCAATTATTGTTTTGTTAAAGCCCCAGATTTTGTTCCTAGGCCTAGGTGTGTTACATTTCTTTACTTTACACTTAGCATTCACATCTCTATATTAACAATTTCTGGCCAGAAAGTAAATGAAGTTATCTGCACATTCTTGCACTTCAGGTTGGCTTATGAAGGAATAAATTATACACCAAAAGCGAGCAGAAGCACTTTTAAGAAAATAATATGTTAAGCCAGTTAAAAACAAGTGTTCCATAGGCCTTGACATTAATGCTAATAAATATTTCGATTAGTAGCCATTTTCTCCACATAATTAAAATCATCATCATCTTTTATTCCTCAAAGAACAGATAATTTCTACACAAATTCTTTAGTAACAGATTACATCTCAGAAGGCTTGGATTACTTCTTTAGGTCTATAAATCATTTTGCAGCATACAGGCAGCTTGAACACAGCCTAAAACTTCAGCATTCAAAGAAAACTTGTAATTCATATTCCTACTTTGAAAATGTTATGACTGTTGGGCTTATTAGGTCTACTGTTATATTAGGTCTACTGTTATAATGCTGCAGAAATAGTTACGTTGACCAGCCCGAAAAGCATGTGAAGCGTGCTGTCACTGACGGCACAGATAACCTTATCACACCGTGCTTTTATCTAAGCAATGTGAAAAAAAAAAAAAATCTGTTCATATCAAACAGATTACGAATTATACCAGTGCATAATAGGGATCATGTTTATATAACCATAAAGAAAACAGTGGTAGCTGTGAATTCGCAAACTTGTCGACATGTGACATCAAATAAAAAAAAAAAAGTTTAACACTGCTTGGCAACGATACGTTGAATCTGAGATTCTGGACGATACAACAAGAATCATGTCGCCTCAGATTTGAGCATAGCTGTACCATATTTTTCTTAACAATATTCACCTTTCCTGTAATTTTAGGCTATCATATTTTTCTTGACAAAATTTGCCTTTTCTGTAACTTTAAGCTATATTTCTCTAGACAAAATTCTCCTTTCTTGTAACTTTAAACTGTCATATTTTTCGTGACAAAATTCTATTTCCTGTAACTTTAAACTGTCATATTTTTCTTAAGAAAATTCTCCTTTCCTGTAACTTTCATCTTATTACACGTTTTTACAGCTCTGATGTCAGTACATATAACAGCATGATGACATTCTTAGTAAGCTCATAATGGCTGCTCACTTGTGCGCAAAGGAGAAAACACTTAGCCTACGTGTTCTTAGTCATGTTTCACGCCCACTTTCACCCTTCCTTTACTATATAAACAACTCTGTTTTATAACCCGCTCTTATCTGAAGAGTCCTACTTGACCAGGGAGGGGCGTCACCGCCCATGGACCTTTCCGAGATGCTATGCCGACAGTGCTTATAATATCTTAATTAACTCAAGTGCTGCTCCCAACCTGACCGGGAAGGGGTGGGGGAAGGGATTTTTGGGGAAGGAGGGGGCGGGGGGAAATTCGACTACCTGGACCACTTTTACTCGTCTAAAACTTATAGTGCTTAATGGATACATCCTAACTTATTCTAACCTACCCTCACTTTTACACTTGATATATTGAATTTAGGAGGTCGAAAACATCTCTTTTCTAATGACACATTACTGTTACTACTATTTTACGTAGCTTTCAAAATAGTAGTTTTGCTACACTTCTGAACATGATTAATTAGGCTCACATGCATAAATTTTTCCAACATTTCAGTTTTAATCAGCATGTTTATTTAAAATTATTTCAACTATCATTTGCTGTTATAAATTCTCAATTTGCAATTATTTGTTCAAACATCCTGAACTAAGTCAAGCCTCCACTGAGCACTACACCTCATAGTGTGTGTGTGTGTGTGTGTGTGTGTGTGTGTGTGTGTGTGTGTGTGTGTGTGTGTGTGTGTGTGTGTAGCTTCGATGCTTCAGCAGGATCGAATATTCGTTATTGTCCTTCCTACTAACCAACGATCATCACAAGGCCTTTAGAATGTATACAGCTGGACAAAAAAAAAAAAAAATCAAGAAACTGACAAACTGTAAAAAGATACTACAGATTTTTATGGTGTACAGTTAGTGAAAAAATAGCCGCAATTACGGAATTTTCATCTCCAACACTTATGTCTGCCGAACGATTCTTGCAAAAATAAAAAAATAAATCACATTTACCCGCTCCACTAACAAGAATGTTACTGTAACTGATGAATACAAGAAAGATATTAAACATATCACTATTTGATCAAAAACAAGGGACCCATATTGCTAAACACGACAAAGGGAAAGGCGTGTCACTGTTATGAAAAGAAGTGATTACTTAAAGAAAATAACGCACGTCCTCAATGACCCAGAACATTTTTTAAAAAGTTAAAAAAAGACCCACACAAAAAGCCACTTCTTTTAGTAGATAAGGTAAACCGCTGACTGAGCTATATATGAAGGTCAATGCTATCATCCATCAACTTTCAACTCCGCAAAATTATGATCCCTTATACAGCAGAATGGACCAAGACTTAAAATGCCTAGAAAATTCCTACACAACTGTCGATAATATAAAGCGTCGTGAAAAAACTGGATCCGTTTTTTCTCGACAATCTTTCACAACGTTCAGGATAAGCGAGGGGAAGTGGTGAGTAGGCGGCAGAGTTCGTGGTTCTCATTTTTATGTAAACATGTTCGAGTGTTATTTGTGTCAGGCGAATTGCCTGAGTTAGCAGTGTCTTGAATATCCGAAAGGCTCTCTTTTAAATTATTCAAATACATTCTTAAGATAAAATAACCAATGTGGAAATTTTGAACGGGAACCGAAGTGAAGACGAGACATGCAGAAGGGCAATATACGTCTTTCTTGGGGGCACATCATAAAGGTCACTTCCCCAGCCAAGTTGTTCATTTGTAGTCAAAAGCCGGTTCATGTAGTCTGCTAATCTAATCGCTTTGTATTTTTGCCATCCGAGGCTTAATATAGTTGATGTTCGGTCAAAGTGTAGTCTGATGATTCAGAAATAAGGTTTGTGTAAAATTGTAACTTTCAGAAGCCGATGTCACGAGTTTTATGGGTTTTGTGTAACTTTTCTTTCTCGAAGTTGTCTCTCTTGTACCCGACTACGTGGTCCTTAAGGGTGCGCTTTAGTAAAATTTAGTCTAATTTTATAGTAAAATTGTAAAACCATACCTCATCTTGATGGGCCTTCGCTTAGAGGTTTGCTGATATTGCCCCTCGGGCCTTCAGGCCTGATCATCCTAGTCGCTTACCATCCGGGACTTAGAACCTTCCCAGTTGTGGGGAAAAATTCGCGACATGAAGAATGTTGAACAAGAGAAAAACTAACAGGGTAAGTTTAGGCATCGAGAGTTTGCATGAACGATTCTCTCTCTCTCTCTCTCTCTCTCTCTCTCTCTCTCTCTCTCTCTCTCTCTCTCTCTCTCTCTCTGGTAACTTTGTGACTAATGCATTTCATGTAAAGGGGAGAAGGGAAAAGGAGAGCTTAATATTAAAACATATCAAATTAATAATTCCCAACATCCGTCCTCTCGGATGCATATACAGTATATTCAAATTTCCTCACCAGTGAAAACTTTTTTGACGGTAAACACGACTTGTCCGAGAAATTAAGGACATCTGGAATCCTAAAATAATTATGTAATTAATTACATATCACTGGTCTGCGCAGCTATGAAGAATATTCATACAGCAGATTAGAACGCAGCCATGCGAGAGATAAAGAGAAGGTCGTGGGAGCCCTTACAGCGGGCAAGAGCACTTCGAAAGCAGTCTGGGTGCAACTTTAACACTTTTTGCTATCATGTGTGCAAAATAAACTGCTATATTAGCGTGAATATTCTTATAACTTAAATATTGAAGTGTATTTATATGTCTTATTTAAACTAATGATTACAAAATAAATTTCCATTAAAACAGAATTTCGTGCAAAAACTGTTTGTAATATATGCATATATTACATCCTAACTTTAAAACTTTACGATATTACTATATGCTTTCAGACAATTGTTTATCGTATATTTTATATCTTCCTTTTCATGATGTATTTATATGCTTACATTGACAAACTGTGCATGAGGACAGTATTTTTTTTTTTTTTCCACAAGTTAGAGCATTCCACATCTTTTGCCATAAACTATAATGCTCAACATTGAATGCTACCCTGTAATAGTAAAAGAAGATAAGGCAATTTGGTTTTTCATCCATCCGAAGACAATGCAGTAAAGAAGAGTCTGTCCGCTCGTTCCTACAATAATTTACTTCATTTTCTCTTTCCTTTCCATGCTTTCACCGAGATAATGTTCCCCTCTCTCCTACCCAGGAGCAGCAAGCTGGTATATTTTAAAAAGAATTATGGGTAACATAATCATCTTCCTCTAAATTAAATAATCTAGAAAAACGCGTGCATACGTACTACCATACTTCCAGAATTAACTACTTATCTTTATGACATGAGTTTTATTGTCGGCAATTCGATTCAATTCGGATCATACGAGAAAAAATGCTTACTACAAAAATATCCACTGCATCACCAAATATTAGACATCCAAAACCCTTGTTTACCATATACAGGATACTATGAAATTTACAACGAACACATCTCCAACAGACAGGGTCATAACTGTACTTACTGAGCTTTACTGGCCACCTGTTTTGGATTATCAAAACCCGTTGTGTCAAAACAGCTGCCACATCGAAGGTGGGACAATGACGCACTCTTCAATAAAACAGCTGCATGTTCCATTAAAACAAGGTAATTTTTAAAACCCAAACAACTCCGCTTTCATCTTTATACCCGTTCAACGTTTAGGTGTAAATCTAATCCCAAAACAGAAACTGCAAAAGGAAAATGCATCACGATAAGGTAGACCTATCTACATGCAACAAACCTGGGACTGACACCAAATTGAACGGTCATATGGGACTACAGCCTAGGCTTCTTGATAGGCCTGCACTAGTATGAAACAATGTAAGATTACAGCAAAATCTCGGTAGACAGTGTTCAAGTGAGATAACGGTTTTAAAGCATAAAGCAAAATGAAAAATTATTAGTGAGAACAGATGAATTATGCCTTAAGCTAACGGCTAGTCTAACATTATTGTCTAAAAATTTCATTAAATCAACAAACAAATTTGTCCACATGAGCGCACATACCAACTATGGAACAAGTTATAACAAAAACCAAACATTTTTGTTTCGTAAAATATTGATTCAATCAGTTCTTAGTAAATTGCCGAGTGCAGGAGAATGGAGCGAGAACTTCAGACAGCCTCAACTCTTCTGTTGGATTTTTATATACCAAAGACATGATTCCTTTAACTGCCTACACAACTAAAAGAGAAAAGCATAACAGACCCCTCTAAAAACAGCATATGGAAAAACTGACTTTATGAACCCGAGAACAAAGCAGCGATTAACATACACCATTAAATAAAACAAATACCTTTTTTGAATCCTGTGTGGTATGTCATTAATAACAAAACATAACATTTCATAGCCCTACTTGAAATTAATATTGTACTATAATCCCTTGATCACGTACACTATAATAATACACCCTAGTGGGATCCAAATACATATTTAGTGAAGACACAGGAATAGTGACCAAGTTTGACTACATCTAAGCTACTTGAAGATCCTAATTTAACCCTGGCTAGCATATAAATAACTTACATAATTATAGTTTTAAAATAAATACGAAAAATTTTAGTTGTCTTTTTATGATAAATTTATATTAAACACTCAACAACCAAAATGCATGACGCTTTAGCAAGCAAAAAATTTCTTTCAAGAACTCCGCCGCAACAGAAGCCTAGCCTACCCAAACTAAGCATTCATGATAAAGTATCTACAGTCACACGCAAGACATCCAACGGTATTACATGTAATGTATATATGTATGTATAATGAATGTGCGTAAGCAGTATCGCAAAAGAAAATGAAAACAAAAGGATCCGATTACCAGTAATGTTGAAATGTAGTACACACTTAAGTACGATTATACCTCACTTTATGTTTGCTACATAGTCTTGACTCACTTTTTTCCACATGTTATATAGATGCCATTTTCTATGTACAATATAATACACTCCATAGTTCAAAGGTGCATACAACATACACATACATCATTAGCCATTCATACGTACTGTAAATGGTATACAATTTACCCTAGAATACTCATACAAAAACAGCATTAATGCAATAAGATTATGTACAGTAAAAATATACTGATTGTATTACCATACAACGTTCATCTCTCTCTCTCTCTCTCTCTCTCTCTCTCTCTCTCTTGTTCAGAACCAGTAACACTCCGTAGCCCACAGCACAATAACCACAGTTCAGAGAGCAAGCCATGGAACTGAAGCCAATCCAGTGCGCGAATTTACCACCAGCAACACCCAACGTTTTTTATTGTCCCTTTCTCCCCTAACCCCTCCTCATCAACGTACACACACACACACACAAATTATATATATATATATATATATATATATATATATATATATATATATATATATATATATATATATATATATATATATATATAATATATATATATATATATATATATATATATATATATATATATATATATAAACAAACTTCTGAAAAATATGGGCATGAGCTACCAATAATCTAAGGCTCCTGTGTCTTACCTAACACGGGAAACTTCGAATATATGGACATGTAACCTAGCCTGTCGTGGAGATTGCTATATTAATTGTGCAATACCGTGATGCTTCCTGACCTAACCTTTACCCATGTGCTGTAAAATCATAAAGAAACAATATCCGCTTGCACCTTGCCTAATTGTAGTAGGCTCCTTGCCAGCTCAAACTGTTATCCATATCCTCGAGCCCACCCTTGCCAGACTAAAGATAATGGTTTCACACGTTCTTAAAAATAAAAAAATAAATAAAAATTGATCAGTCCGTTGTATCTACGTGTGGCTCAAATGAATTTGATGTTAATTTTTCTTATAAATCCATATTTTATGAGATATAGCGACCATTTTATTCAACAAGAAGCTAAGGATTTCTCACCCACCCCAAAAAAAGATAAAGTCATCAAAAACACATGAAAACCATCTGAAAACTTTAGTTTAGAACTTCGAGATTCCTGAGTGATAAAACTAGGGTGAGGAGTTTTGTCTTACTGTAAATTTACTTTTATGAGAAAATGATGGTTTTATTCTGATACTGGCTGCGAATAACTGGACTTCTTTGTAAGTTTACAATTTAAAAATCTAAAAAACATACAATAAGATTGATGTGCTAAAGTCTGTCGAAAGCTGAAATATTTTTTCTTTTGTAAATACTCTTCATAAAATGTGTATAATCATAGATTTATAATTTTTTCTGCATAAGAACCAAGTACAATATATTTCCGTGTTCCTGAATGTGTGTATATACAGTATATATATATATATATATATATATATATATATATATATATATATATATATATATATATATATATATATATATATATATGCATGTATATATGTGTATATATTATATACATATAATGCATGTATATATGTGTGTGTAATATATAAACCAGCCTAGCCTTGCCTAAGTTTGCCTAAGAATACTGTTTTGACAAAATGTATAAAGTACATTCAGACAGGATGTACATAACGAAATAATCACAGTTTGAAATTTCATTACAAGGTAATACAATATACAGCACAAACAAGTTTTCAAGAAAGTAATAACTCTTGGGAATTAACGTTCGCTAAGGCCAAGTTTGCTAAGTCTGGATAAATAAACATCGTTAATCTCTTCCGCGTCTGTTCGTGTTGGCATTTCAAGTTAAAAAAAAAGAAGTATACCCTAGTTTAACCAGACCACTGAGCTAATTAACAGCTCTTCTAGGGCTGGCCCAAAGGATTAGATTTATTTTACTTGGCTAAGAACCAGTTGGTTACCTAGCAACGGGACCCACAGCTTATTGTGGAACCCGAACCACATTATAACGAGAAATGAATTTCTATCACCAGAAATAAATTTCTCTAATTCTTCATTGGCCGGTCGGAGAATCGAACACGGGTCCAGCCGAGTGCTATCCGAGAACGATACCAAGCCGTCCAATGAGGAACTATTTCAAGTTAAAACTACATTAAGGAAATTATAAACCTTGACTGTCAACCACAAAATCTACAAACCTTTGTCAGCAAAAGGAGCCATTTCCACTTGGATTTAGCCCGTGAAAACAAAGATTCACTGTTCATTAAGACTTTCAAAGTTAAAATCGCGCTGTCATTTGTTAACTGATTGATTATGAAATTTAGGTCTTGAAGGCCAAGCGCCGGAACCCATCAGGATTATTCAGCGCCGTAATGAAGGTGAAATATATAAATTAATGATATTGATAATGAATAGGTGAATGATGACATACTAGTAAAATTCAATGTTAAAATATGAACGTAGAAAATGAAGAATGATATTAGATAGAAACAACAAAATATACGTATATATCAAACTTTTAGTATAAAAATAAACATGGCTAAAATCTTTATTAAATACACTGAAATCATATCTCATTAAAATAACCAGATTCTTTCAGATAACCCATTAGGTTGTCTACCTCAACGTCTTCATTTAAAATTTCTAAAATAGTCTTCCCAGTTAGTAAGTACTTTGCCCTAAGGCGATTAAATTAGGACAGTGCACCAGCATGTGCTCAACGGATAGCTGACCACCACAGTGAGCACAAATTGGGGCACTGGCTCCCTCTAAAATACAGCTCTGAGTGAAGCGGGTATGGTCAATCCTAAGCTGTGTTAGGATGATCTCAAGTTTTCTGTTACGATTAAAATCCGAACTCCAAAAATCGATACTTTTTCTAGAAAATGTTTCTGTACTTCCTATTTGTGGATAAAATGGGGGAAGTACATCTCTGCTGCCATTTTGTACGAATATATCGTCCGATAACTGGACGCATATCCAAATGTGGCACCTTATTAGTTAAGAAATCACATCTTGCAGCAACCTTTGCTTTACTATCAGCCAGTTTGTTCCCTTCTAGACCAGTGTGCCCAGGAATCCAACAAAACTTTACTGATTTGTGGCGAACAGAAAGATAAAAAAGCCATTCCTGAGCCTTTGGAATTAAGGGATGGGTAGGGTTAAACTTCTTTTGGGCTTCTAAAACACTCCTTGAGTCACTATATATTACTGTGGATTCAAATTTCTTATCAGATGCAAGATTTAAAGCATCAACTATGGCTGTTGCTTCAGCAGTGAATATGGATGAGGAGTCTGATAACTTTTTTATATATGATTCCCCCTCACACACCACTGCACATCCTACTCCATCATCCAATTTTGATTCATCAGTATAGATTTTCCTGCCATTTATATGCCTCTCACCACACTCCAAAACCTTGTTTCTGTCTTCTTCTTCCAGATGATCTTTCTTCTTTGTCTCTTTAATGCAGACATCTATTGCTGGAATAAACCATGGAAGGATAGCAAGATGTTTAACTTGTAGGATCTTCTGCGTTTTTATGCTTTCATCCTCCAGTTCACCGAGCTGTCTGATTTGAAATGGTATTGAAGATCTGGATCCAAAAAGACTTGAGTCACATAAGACCTCAAAAGAAGGATTCTCCTTCAAGCTTTTCAGCTGCATGGTGTGTCTCAGACCTAGCTCATGCCTCTTTAAGTCCAGTGGTAGCTGATGGGAGTCTACATAAATACTTTCAATGGGTGAAGTTTTAAAAGCTCCAGTGCAGATCCTTAGCCCCATATTATAGTGTCCAATTCCTTATCTTTGGAGCAGATGAGTATACTTGGCAGCCATAGTCTAACTTAGATAAACATACTGGATTATAAAGCCTTAACAACGATTTCTTATCAGCACCCCAATTTAAATTAGATACTACTTCTAAAATATTTAGTGATCTCTTCACTTTCACTTTTAACTGGTCAATATGATTATTCCAAGTGAGAGCTTTTCATCAAAGACCATTCCTAAAAATCTTATTTCAGTAGAGTAAGGTCAAATAATTCCATTCAAGGTAAGAGTTGGAATGGTTTCCTTAGTTCGGCGTCTGCAGAACCAAACAGCGACAGTTTTAGATTCGGAAAATCGAAACCCTTGCTCATTAGCCCACTTGCTTACTCTATCGATGGCTCTTTGCATGAACCTGCTAGTAGATGCTGCATCATACCTGTGCAGTACAGAGCCAAATCATCTAAAAAAAAAAAGAGCCTTTTACTGGTGATGATATCTTTTCTAATACTCCATTAATGGCAATAGCAAAGAGTGACACTAAGGACACTACCCTAAGAACTCCCTCTTCTTGTAAGAAAGTCGTGATACATGATTCCCAACTCTTACCTTTATATATCTCTAATAAAAACGAATTTATAAATCTGATCATTTTTCCTTTAATGCCCATCTTATACAACTTTTTTATAATACCATAATGGCATGTGGTGTCATATGCCTTTTCCAAATCAAAGAAAACTCCTACTGTTTGGCTGTTTAGCGAAACCTTGTTGAATATGGTTTGAGAGCCTTAGCAAGGGATCTAGGGTAGATCTAGTTTTCCTAAAGCCAAACTGGGATGGAGAAAGCAATTTATTTGTTTCTGAGTGCCATACAAGTCTGGTGTTAATCATCTTTTCCATCAGCTTACAAACACAACTGGTGAGAGCTATTGGTCTGTAGCTGTTGGATAAAGCAGGATCCTTGTTTGGTTTCTTCATAGGGATGATTAATGATGATTTCCAACTCTTAGGAATAATACTAGTTTCCCAGATTTCATTTATTACATCTAAAAGAAATTTCTTTGATTTTTCTGGGAGATGTTCAGCATTTCATAGAGTATTTTATCTTCACCAGGGGCTGATGGTTTGGTATTCTGCAAAGCATCTTTGAGTTCCTGCAGTGTAAATTTTGCATTATATGGTTCAAAATTATTTTCACTTTAGAAAAATCTGGGCATTTCTAATGTCTTGGAATTCTACAGACTAGTTCTCACTACTTGATATTCTCGAGAAATGTTCTCCTAATTTTTCTGCAACCCGCTCTGGCTGGGTGATTATGTCACCATTTATCTTAAGGGTAGGCAGAGGTTCAGGGACAAACTAGCCATTTAGTTTCTTAATTTTCTTCCAAATTATTTTGGATGGTGTTTTTGAGCTAATGCCATTAATGTAGTACATCCATGACCCTCTTTTTGCTTGTTTAGAGATTTATTTTGCCTGGCCACAGCACGTTGGTAAATAACATTGGCTTGAGCAGTTCCACTCCTCTTATACTTTTTGTAGCATTTTCTAGTGATCTTTCTCATACTATTGCAGGTTTTGTTCCACCAAGGAACTGCTGGTCTACAGGGCTTCCCTTTTGCTGTTGGAATAGAGACAATTGCACTGTTGATGGTGGTGTCATTGAAGTAATTATATGCCTCTGAGATGGATGGAGATGATTTTACATTCTTGTCCATGAAAACAGACTCACTAAATTTCTTCCAGTCTGCTTCATCTACCTTCCATTTGGGAGGTGGCTCAGAGGGCTGATTCTTAACTGTTTTCATATGAATTGGGAAGTGGTCACTCCCATTTAGATATTCATTTACTGACCATTCATAATCAATGTGAACACTACATGAGCAAAAGCTCAGATCGATAGCCAAATAATTATTGGAGTAGATGTTATGGTAAGTCATGGCTCTATTATGGAGTATAGTGATATTATGGCCATCTATAATGCCCTCCAACATCCTACCCTCGGTATCTGTCGTGTTCCCACCCCATATGGGGTTGTGAGCATTAAAATCACCAAGGAGGAGGAAAGGAGTAGGAAGCTGATTGATCAGTAAATATCATTATAAGTGAAATCCAAATCAAGAGGAAGACAGATGGAGCAAACTTTAATTTGCATGTCTAAAATGAAAGTTACTGCTACAGCTTGGAGATGAGTATTAATTGATAGCAAGGAGTGTTGCAACGATTTATGCACAATAATTGCTGCACCTCCCTTGGCTCCATCTCCAGTTGGTGGTGGAGAATTATATATGCAGTAATTTAACCCAGGATTATATTGCATGCTTTCGAGCTTAGTTTCCTGGAGACACACAATACCTGGGCTATGGTCATGGAGCAGTACCTTTAGCTCTTCATTTCGAGCCCTAAGACCTCTACAGTTCCATTGTAGTATTGACGTGAAAACTATTTTTTGGGCTTGGTGGAAGGCCCTTTGAATGGAGCCTTCTCATTTACTCTCTTTTGTTTATGAGTATTATCAAGAGATGATTTAGAAAGGACTGGTCTTGACAGGTTTGGTTTATTATCTGTTGATTTACTGGTGTCATTTTGTTTCCCTTTCTTGTCAATTTGTTTAAATTAAGGCTGGGGTTCCTGCATCGAGTGTAGTACTTCGTATCTATTACTAAGTGATACATGTTTAATTGGAGGAGAGGACGAGGGGGAACGTCTCCTCTTTTGGTGCTTTTGCTCCTCAGTCTCCATTAAATCAGGCAGAGACACTGCCTGAGACAATTCCAAGGTGGTTGGGTTACATGCCACCTTATCCTCCTTGGAGGCTTGTGGTCTAGCCTCAACAGGCCGAGCACCTGAGCCAGATGGCTGGGCCACTACCACAGAGGCTGATGCACCTACTACATTAGAGGGTGCTGCCACTGCACCCTAGTGGTACATAGGGGTTGTGGCTTAAGAATTTGAGCATAGCTCTTAGGTTGTTGTCCTAATTGTCTTTTTGCAAAACCAATACTTATATGCTCTGCATTGACTTTATTTAGCGAAGACAGTTCACATTTGTAAATTTCACAATTTTTGTTATTGGACTTATGTTCCAGTTGACAATTAACACATTTTGCTTTTCTATTACATTCATCATCATGATGGACACCAGAGCAGTTTATACAAATTTTAGCATTTTTGCAGTTTTTTGATGGGTGGCCAAACTTAAAGCAATGATAGCACTGCATTGGTCTTTGCTGGAGAGGACATACTTGTACCCTTTCATTTTCAAATATGACATGAGAAGGTACTCCAGTCTACAAAGGTTAAAATGATAATGTTGGCAATAGCTGCCTTTTTCACTCTCCAAACTGAAGTGGGACTTATTTCTAGAATTTCTTCTTCTGTCATGTCATAAAGGTCTTTATCAGATAGTACTCCTCTCCCATAACTAAGGCTTAAGTGGGGCTTGATCTTCGTAACCATGTCATCATTTTTTATGTCCAACAAGGTCAGCATATATGCTTGGGTTGTGGATTTGGCATGAATAAGAACGGTGTTCTTCCCAAAACGAGAAATATCACCACTTTCTTCCTACCACCTTTTTCTGAAGAAACCTGCAAAATTTATAGTAGTTATAATTTTCCTCCTTGGCTGAAGCTACCACCCACATAGGAGGTTTAGGAGTCCTTACTTCTGCATTCTGCTTTCTCTCTGGTTTATCCTGAGCCCATTTAGATGGCACATAAACGTCCATGTCTTTGGGAACTTTGTCTGTTAAGGCTCCTCGTACTGTAGCTTGGCTTATTTTTTATGGCACTTATCATACTACTAGCCTTTACAGCCTGATGATGGCTACCAAAGGTAACCCAGGCTTCCCATTTAGATTCTATATCAAAGTTCATCCTGATTTCTACAACAGTTCCAAATGATTTCAGAGCCGTCGAGATCATTTCATAATCACAACAGATTGGTAAGTCTTCAATATGGAGAATTCTAAAATTTTTCACACAACCTGGCTGTACTGAGGATTTAATTTTGGATGAAGATTTCTTAGAGAAGTCCGTATCCTTGCTAGAAGTCGTCATCAATGAAGCATGGCTAGAGGGTCCAGGGGAGGGGAAGTCAGGAGGGGGATCAGGATACATGTTATTACTGCTTTCTGTCAATTTAGTTTTGGAGAAGTCATCAACATCTGAAGAAATTTCAATCTCCAAGGTGGGTGCAGAGGTCATCATCTGTGCCAGAACAGCACCATCAGAGGGTCTAGGGATACTCAAATCCTTATAAATACTAGGCATAAAGATTTGAGAGGGATAAAAAAAATAATAATAAACTTGAAAACCTTAAAAAGATATCATCAGCCTTTCGTGGGGTTTATTCTTCCACCAATGGCACAAGTGAGAACTGAATCCCGAATGTCCGCATCCCTACCCTACCCCACAGGGGATGGCACAACATGATTATAGTGGCCCAAGTGTAAGCCAAACCCAGTTGCTAGGACCGAAAGTATTATGAGAATACTATCATCCCCAATCTAATCATGTCATGGGCAAACCGGATAGAATGCCAAGAGTCCTATCCCCAGAACCGGACCCCTGGAACCCATGGTCCAGCCCTAAAGAAGAGCTCCGCCTGGTATCTCTCAGGTACGAACATTATTGGGCAGCTGATGGTCCTACCAAAGTCCCCACTATTTTGCCTCGGATATAAACCCAGACCCAGTTATGATATCTTTTCCTGTTTATCAGGTCCAATAAATTTTAGCAAAAGCGGAAAATTCCACAAAAATTAATTCAAAGAAAGATATAATGGCATATGGGACTCTTAGACTCAAACCCAGGAGCAGATTCCTGGGGTTCAAGAGCCCCCTCACCACGTCAAGGTGGTCCCAAATCGAGGGGACTGTCACTTGTTCTTCGACGTCACTTGTCTCCAACCAACCCCTCCCCCACCAGCAAATGTCCCTCGCCAACTATCGTCAGTGACTCATAGCCACCTGCCTTGACTAAAACTGCTTAAGCCATGATGTTCCCAGTTAGTTTTCTCCAAAGTTACACACTTTAAGGCTATCACCACCTGAAATACTTAGGCACTGTTTATAATGAAAGAAGAAATCATCTACTTTAAAAAAAAAAATAAAGAGGTCAAGATCAACATTCTTATACAAATCTTATTGTTCAATGGAAAGTCTCTATCTCCAACATAAATATCTAAATAAAAAATACAAGTGAAATTTGCTCCATAACGTTTTATACTCGTATTTCATAGTTATCCCCCACTTTTCTTTTTAATTAACATGATTTTGACTGCATGAAACCCATGAAAAATCACAATGATTTGCTGTTGTTGTCGAGTTAATTGGTCTAATCACAAACGGTATTAGGAATGCAACAGCTTTTAAAGTGGCTGTGGATTCTGTATGTCAGTTACTGGCAAGGATCTATGGAGGAAATTCCTCCTTTCACATCGAAGCAAAAATAATGAGCCTCGGAACTTAGGCTTTTGAATAAATTATAGGGTTGTCAGATATTCCACTCTACGTAATGATCAGCAAACTCTATATTGCCATGCGGTGGAACTCTCGTCCTTTTTCTGTTTTCACTAATTCCCATAGTTTTCACTAATTCCCATAGCTGTGCCTTTTTTATGTTGGGTTATGGCTTCTTTCTTTGTAGGCTATATAGTACCTTGACATGCTTTCGACAATGACCGACCACGACACATTTATGGTAACTTGACACTAAGGTATTCGACCATGACCTGCCATTTAACCAGTTCACAGTACCTTAGGATCAAACCATTTGTGTATGACTAACATTGAGACTAAAGTGGTGGAGTATGATCAGCCTAATGACCAATTTGCAGTACTTTGAATTTAGAGTTCGACCATGACCAACCACGTGATTAGTTAGCAGTACCTTGAGACTAGTGTGTTCCAGTATGACTGGCCACATAACCAATTTACAGTATCATGAGACTAAAGCGTTTAACGATAACCAGTCACATGACCAGTTCGCAGTACCATAAGCATTTGACTATAACCATACATGTACAGCTTTCTATAGATGTTTATCATAATCCTGGGTTTAATATAGTATGAAAAACATATTTTGATGAATCTACAACTGACTTATTTCCTCTAATGACGTCGTCATAGAGAGCTCAAGTTTCATCCCAATTCCAGAGATAAAGCATAGTATTTTTCTTCTCATTTCTTCAATGACGATGGCTATATTACTTGAAAAGTTTGCATAAATATCTTGTGACTGAGATTATTATCACCATTAAAATTTAACCGAGCATTACCAACGCTCAAGATATCAGTAACGATATCTAATAAATATCAAATAGTCCATGAATCACACTAGATATCTCTGTTTGCTGGAGCAATTGAGAAAAGGTTAATAATCAGGTCTTAAGCTTACAAGGTTCCTTCCGAGGTGCCTCGGAGGGTGGATTGCTAATTTCGTTCCGACAAGTCTCTTTCCTATTTATCGACTCCTTTAATTGAATAGCTCTCCTATCGATGGAAAAAGTAAGATTTCTTTTTCAATTTTTGAACTAGGTTGTGAAGAAGCTTCTAAGAAACTGGAGGCCATGTAATGCACTTTTACCCAAGCTTAAAGGGTGTCTATGTACAAGTGGAAGAGTGCGTGTTTAGACAACAAGGAAAACGTGTGGGATAACTTTATGTTGCAAGACATTATGGAGCAATGAATGACATAATGGACGGTGGAAGAGTAGAAATACTGTAGATGACTGGAATCCACTGGTATTTGGTACTATATGCAACGGGTGTTGGCAAAATATACGATGCGGTATACGAAGATGGTAAGCGTTCTGATAATGGTTTGAGAGTTGAAATGAGTTGGACTACTTTCTTTTGGTGTGGTTTGGTCACATGGAGAAAATAAAGAACGGTATATGGGTGAAAAATGGAATGATTCTGAAGCCATAGGATAATTCCAAACAGTCCTTAGGAATAGTTAGTCACTCCTTTGTATACTGTTCAATTATAGGATATGGAACTTTCTAACTTCTATGAATTTTTTCTGAATCGTTTAAGAGGCGGGTATGCCTTCACTTACGAAATAAATTTCATTAAAATACATTCTCTCTTTCTCCCTCTCTCTCTAGTATTTCTAAAAGCCCAAACCTTACCCACCCCCTCCGCCAACAATTTATGTCAGTCTCAGTGATCAAAGTTCCCAGCACAACCAACTGGAGGAAGAGGTTGAAAGTTTGTTACATGCCCAACTTGAACTGTTTACGGGGATAGAGTGGTCGTCACTGAAGACACTTAAAATGGAAGCCAGAATGTTTTCCGGAACTAGTATATTGCTCTCTTTTTTTTTCAATGCACTGAGATGTATCTGCCTCTTACTGGGGCATATTTTCTAGCATTTCTTTGTATCCTTTACTTCTTGCTTTCTCCGATGGTGGTAATTCAATCTAATAACAGCAGGCCAGACACCCATTTGATTTTTCTTGTTTTCCAAGATATACTTTGCCATAATCAAAGATATATTTATTTATTTACTTATCCTTTGTTAGAAGGCTAAGCCATCTGGCAAGCAGCTGTCAGAGATTCGTACAAAGTATTTCACATAACGCCCTGTATTCAGGAACTCATTTACTCATGGCCACAGCCTAGGTACATATACTTAGACCAGTGTTGCCGAAACGTGGAAATGTGGCCTCTGGTGTGGAAGTTTTGATGTATAAGATGATCAGGTGCAGAAGCGGCATCTTCATTTTACGGTCTGTCACACCAAGTGTGGAAAAAATTTCCACACTTTTTACGGGTTTATTGTGGTCAGACATATTAGTTTCTTATATTTTATGATTCACTGGCATATAATCTCGGTCATTTGCATATTTACAGTATATATGTTTATATAATAATGACTGAATAAAGAGCTATCAAAGAGTGGTTGCTTGCACCGAATCATGAAGCAGCAGAAGTCAATCGAGCTATGTCTTGATTGACACGTCAAATGCAGACGACAACAGTGTGACAACAGTTTAGGGTTTCCATCTAATAAAGGTGACTTAAATCTATTTAAAATTGCTTTAATAAATGTAAAAAGTGATTGTGATTAACTTAAAGGAAGTTTATCAGAAATGATCTTTAGACTGTGAAGGAAAGCATATAGTTTTATATACATTTGATTTTACCCATTGTTGAAAGACTTTAAAATTTAGGCGAGCGCGGAAGTCAGTGGTGTGGAAATATGGCAACATTGCTCAGACCGTGCTCACAGCAATCCTTTGAACTGGACAAATGCGTGTTTAACCCCTTTCTGTGCAATAACCATTCTCCTCTCGTCTTTTGCCATTTTTCATTGGTTTAATGAATATGTCAAGTCAAGGACTCTATTTAATGATCCTTAAATAAATTTTGGTCCCAGATTTGTTATCCCAGAGTTCTCTCAATGATTTAGTGTGTTTGTAAATATATATATATATATATATATATATATATATATATATATATATATATATATATATATATATATATATATATATACCTTACATATAATGAAGTTAATTTTTTCGCTTACTCTTCCGTGTTCCTTAGTCCTATTTGTCTGCCTTGATTTCTGTCTTCCACCGTTTTGGAATTGGAATAGAAAATTTAGTCCAAAGGCCAAGTACTGGGACCTATGAAGTCATTCAGAACTGAAAATAATGTTGAAATGATTGTTAAGAGAGGGTGGAGATTAAAATGGAAGAAAGAGGGTATGAATGGAGATAGAGTAAAAGGCATAAAAGGGGTTGCAGATAAGGGCCTATGGGACGCTGCTAAGAACCTTAAGTTATCCCTACAAGACACCTCTTGAGGTACTCTGACAGCACTACCCGGCCCCCGCCCTACGGGGAGGAATTACTCAACTGTCCCATTTTAGCTGTCTCCTCAAATATAAGTGGAGCTTCAACGAAAATTCTAATATAAAAAAAATCACCCACCCTAGCAGAAATAATAAAAAAATATTTTAATTTCTTTTGAAACTGGAGACCTGATGGACACAGTGAACTACTCAAATGGGAAATCTCATAATAGCACGAGTTCGAACGTCTTTCCAAGTGGTTAATACCTCCCCCCTCCCCCTCCCCCTCTCTATTAGTAATTTATGCTTTGAAATCCTTCTGCTATATACCATAAGTAATCAATCTTCCGTCTCAGTTACTGACAACTTCGTAAAGTTCTTCGACTTGACAAAGTGGATGACAAAATTAAAATATAAATCGTAACTTTTTTCGTAATGAGGCAATGTTATGGCCGAGATTTTGCTTTCACGATAGTTTCAAAAACGAATTTATTATCGGTTAAATTCGATTCCAAGCTATTTTGATTACATTCAATCCTCTGTTTGAACGTGTTTTTAAAGGTAATCGAATGGAAGTGCATACACCTTTTAATTGTTTAGATAACTTATATTTTCAAGGACAACGTGAATAAAAAATACTCTTGAAGCACTACAAACTTTAATACCCGAGCAATTTACCTGTATGAACACCTGAGATAAATCTACAATTTATTATGTATAATAATATCCCTTATAAATAAAAAACTCTACTTCAACATTATAAAAGAACTTTTACTGTTTGTTAGTATTAAAGTTAACACGACAGATAACTGGTCTAGTGGAGGCAAAAAAACGTTCTCTTATCGCATACTTCAGGTAATATAATCGCTGGTCGACAGTCTAAAGCCCCGCCCACACGACCAGACTGTCTGGGAGACTTGCCCGTTGGCAGACAAAATCTGTAAACAAAGTCTGTTGTCCTCACGGCGGCGTCTGGCCAGTTCAAATTCTGGGCGGAGGTGAACGCAGTCCGACTATTGCAGCGTGGCTCATCGCCACAAGAAAAGCAAGCGACTATTATAGCACTCTGCCTTATTAGCTCCTTGGATCCACTTGTCGAGAGTCCGTGGACACCGCATTAGTTACAATTATCTTTATGATTCAAATATTGGCGCTATTTTCATAATATGAATAACAGTAATGGCAACCAACGGTATTTTGTACCGTGAGAATGCTAAGTAGAAAGCGTCGTCGGACTGTACCTTCGTTTACGTTGTTAATTAAGTAGAACTGAAAACCTTTCGAAACCCAACCCTGCAGCCTCCACAACAGGTTTTACGTTTTCTATCACTACCATTACTATTAGCAGTATTAGAAATAGTAAAGCAAATTGCTGTAGACTGAAGGGCCCCAACGGAGAAAGTATTCCATTGAAAAAACGAATAAGAGAAGTAATATGACAACAGATAAATTAACAGAGGAAAATGAATGTAAAAAAACAAAATAAATGGATATTAAATAAGATAATACTTGAAGATCAAGGACAATACAAAATTTCATACAACAAATGACCATATATACTGATTAAACACAGGGATTATACATAATAGCTAACATTCAAAATAGAAAATTACAATATATTCCTATGAATATCAAGTTATTTGATTCTAATATAATAAATATAATCCTCATGGACCCGATCTCTGTATATTCCAGTAAATGTTTTCATTCAAGTACTTATACATAATTACTTTAGCAAAACAAAAATTATCTTTATGCTTTTCATATACAATACCTGTTATTATAATAAACTAATACATTAGCTCTTTGTATCAATCTTTGTCACATTCGTATCCCTGGCAGTCGTGTATGTTACTCACCCCAGAAAATCTCTGGGTTCTGGCTCTTTGCTCAAAGCGCTCGACAGACACTTTGGCCATGTGTGCGACAGACAAAAGCGGCGAGTCTGGCAACGAACAAAGTTCTCGCTTTTGCCTGCGGACAAAGTCTAGTCGTATGGACGGGAATTAATTGCACGGACCAGCCCCACACTACGATGAGTCTCAATATTACAGCATTAAGAAATCGAATCCCGCTGTATGCCTTAGGATATACCCCAGTTTCAAGACCATCTGTTTAATATCATCATCTTCGCAATCGACTCAATGGCGAGACGTTGCTTTATAAAGCATGGAAAATTTTTCAGACTTAATTTTTCGTCTATTTATGGACCACTGGTTGTGATTAACACGTATCTATAGAAATCAGTTATGGCAATTTCTTTCTCATGAGGCCCTAGTTGCATTAGTAATTAATGAGACTCATCATCTGATAACTTTAGGGAGGGACTCTGCTCTTGATTATGTTATCTATGTTCGCGCTGAAGTTATGTTCCATTTTCTTTCTCGGACCTCTCAAATATCATTGGTTTCCTTTTTCCTCTCTTACATCATAATTACAGGCGAATAATCATCCGGATGATCAAAACAACCACATTCTCATATACACATTTAATGTTTAAATTGCCAGTTTACATTTCTACAGACATATACATATACACAAACATTTATACTCTTTTACCTTCTAAAAAATTTCCTCCACATTAATATAATCAAAACAATCTACTCCACTTTCTTCAAAATCAACCTTGATCCAGGAGAGCATTTCTTCGACATGTGACAGCCAAGGTATAGATAAATTACGGAGTCTACAGTGAAAGCCTCAACAAAAAAAGACCACAATGTGTCTATAGTCCTTCCGCATGAAATATTTCGTCAGGATTCTAGGGAAAAACCACAACCACAGTCCTGTCTGTAGACAGGTGGGTAAAACTGATGGCAAAACTGAAAAGGGTCTTCGGGTAACGCAACAATGGCACAGTAACCGAGATTTGTAATATTAAACTGAAGAAAAACTATGGCAGCGGCTGAACGTCGCCTTCAGCTCTGCATTGTTAATGTAGTCAAGTGGGTTGAGATGAATGGTTTAAAGGTTTTCAGCCAGTAAAATGGTAACCATGCACTTTTTCCATATAAAAGGGGTTCATCCTTACCCAGATCTGTTCATACATGGGCAGAGAATTTCATGTGTTGCTGAAACAAGGTTTCTTGGGTTGATTTTTGATAGCGAGTTGACTTGGATTCCACATCTGAAATATATTAAGACAAAATGCTTGGATGCAATTAATGCCCCTGAAAGCTCTGTCCCACACTTGTTGGGGTGCTGACCAAACTCCGATTTTGAGACTATACAAACCTTTGCTCTTTTCAAAATTAACTTCTGGTTGTAAAAGCAACACCTCAGCAAAGCCAAACAGCCTTAAAATGCTTAATTCAATTCATCATGGGGGAGTAAGATTGACTACAAGAGCATTTAATTCACCTCCCACTGAGAGCATGCTTATAGACGCTGGTGAGAGACCTCTGGATCTACATTACCAACATCTGCTGATTTGGAACTGGTGCAGATTTCGGAGTCTCCTTAAGTCCTTATCCAGCATTTGTATCAGAAATTTTTATGAAAATCACTGCAAGCAACCTCAACAATTTGCTTTTCGAGTAAGAAGTATAACCAGTCAATTGAACATGTCAAGGACAGAGGCCTTACCAGCTAGACATTGTTAGACCCCCAGGGAACCTTCCAGAGGTAAAGTGCTGTAGATATTTTAATTCGACAAAAGCAGAAATGTCCAATGAGGCAATGCAATCAATATTTTTAGATCATTCATCCCAGCATCATAACCCCACTGCAGTTTTCACAGATGGCTCAAAGTCAGATGCTGGCATCGGCTTTGGAGTGGTCTTTCCTGGTGTAGCAAGAAGCAGATTATCATCTGTTGCATCGATTTTTACAGCAGAACTGCATACAGTTTTAAGGGTCTTATGAGGAATTTTAACTCTAAATGGAAATAGTTTTACTATATATTGTGACTCAAGAAGTGTTCTTCAGTCTTTAGAATCTTTTGAATCTTCACAACCATTGATTTTAGAGGTATTGGAATGGATGTTGCTGGTGAAAAGAAAAAAAGTAAAGAAGTAAATTTCTGCCGTGTGTCTTCCCATGCTGAGGTTCTAGGGAACAAGCAAGCTGATTAATTTGCTAATTCAATAGTCACCTCTCCAGAAGGTGCATCCATGCAACATGACCCTGGAAGCTGAAATAGTCTGATACAACATTCCACCTGCCCGAAATATACCTGGTTGACAGCCCAGTGGCATGGAGAACCGCCCACTCAAGCACCTGCAATACCAACTGGCAAAGAGGAAGAGAGGCTGTCCCTCCATGCTTGACACTCACCTTTACAACTGTGTAACTCTTCAGCACTCCTGAGTGTCCTGTCTTCTGCTCCTGGAATGCCTCCAGGGATAACAATACTACTTTTTTTCAGAACAATGATATGTAGATAGTGTGTGTCCTGTGCCCAAACACCCAAAATGAACAAACCTTTCAGGTATGTGCCCTAACCCCACCTCCTGTGAACAGATGCAATTCAGGAGGATAGTTCAAAGGAACTCCAGCTAATAGGATCCTATCATTCAGCCATGATGCTAGATCCTCTCTGATCTCTCAAGGGCATGAGTTGAGAGGGAAGACTTGTGAATAGATGACTAGTACTTCTCCATCTGCAACTGAAGTAAGTGCAAGGAGATAAGCCTAATTTGGAACAAAGTTCTCCAATGACAACAGGTGGCCAAGGAAAACCTGCCAAAGCTGAGCTAGTTGTTCCTGCCAGGACAGGAACAGGGCTAATACTTCCATGAGCTTGCTTATGTAAGTCTGACAGAAAGATCTTTGTTGGTGCCGAGTCCTTGAGCATGCCCAGGTATTTTGCCTGTTGCTTGGGCATGAGATCTGACTTCTTCCAGTTTACCTCATTCCCAACTCACAGTAGAATGAGAGAAGGTGATCTGTCCTGCAGCAACTGCATCTTAGAGGGCACCAGGGCTAACCAATCGTCCAGGTAACAAAGCAATCATGTACCCTGTAGGTGGGCCAAAGTCAAAACTAGGTGGAAACCCAGTAAACCCTCCATTTCCTTACTACCAATAAATGTGAATAATTATTCTTGTTATGAGGTACTTAAAACCAGACTACAGTCAAAATACTTGCTTCAGATTTGGCTGGGAAAAAAGGCCACTTGAAGCCCTACAGAACTGTAAAGTCCCTGCTAAATGGGTTTTCTGTGAAGAACCTCCCGTTTTTTACAGTGCCTTCTCACCTGACCCTGGGTCAGGGCAATCAGCCCTATTTTTACTATGTAACTGTACATTCATTACCTGTTCATTGTTGCCCTTGTATATTGTGTATGTGTCAAGAGTATCTTTGTGTTTAATCTACTATTTTTATTGTCACGTTATTTGTATGTACCTGTCTTGTTTTGCATAGAGAATGATTGACCTCGGGTCACTTGTATGTCTTTGTACTAACGTCCGTGACACCCCCACAGGAGACGGACCTCGCCATCAACCACCCGGCAGGACACAAACCTCCCGGAGACATGGCACGCCCTCCAGGACCTCCTTCTCCTCCCCGAGACAGACAGCAGGGGCAGGGACAAGATCAGCCTGTTGAGGGAGATCCTCCTGCAGCAGCTCCTCCCGGAGGTTCGGGGTCAGATTGAGGAGTCATACACCCTGCCGGTTGAGGACCTCATCAGAACAGCGCAGCAGCTAACTGACTCCACGAGGGCAGCAAAGCGGGCATCCACGCCCGCACACCCCGTCAACTGGAGGCACCCTGTCAACTGCCTCCAGCCGGAGGAACCCAATGCGGAGGAGATCAACATCATCGCCAGGAGGCGGCCACCCCATCACCAGAATAAGGAAAGGCCGGGGCTTTGCTACTATCACTGGAGGTTCAGCAAAGACGCTCGAAACTGCGAAGCCCCCCTGCCTTTTCGCCCATCCAAAAAACGGGGGAAGCGGTGGCCACCCTCACAGGCCACCATGGCAGCAGATACACCCAGGAGCCCCGCACCAGTAGGGTTCTACTTCCGCAACACCATCTCCGGCAGGATGATGCTGATCGACACGGGAGCCATGCAGTCAGTGTTCCCGCCTTCCAGAGAGGACCGCAAACGCCTGCCAGACCCAGCTGCCTCCCTGACGGCTGCCAACGGGTCCCCCATCCTCTCCTATGGCACCAAGCTCCCATCAGTCTCCATCCTGGGCCAGAGATACAAGTGGAACTTCATCGTCGCTGACGTGAGGACCCCACTCCTGGGTGCGGACTTCCTGGCCCACTTCTGACTGGCAGTCGACATCGGCCGCAAATGCCTGCTGGACACCGAGCCCTGCCAGTCCCTGCCCCTGGCGCCGGGCCCCAGCGCACCCACAGTATGCTCTGTCGCTCCCCACCAGTACGCCTCCCTCCTGAAGGAATTCCCTGAGGTGTTCAGGCCCGAACTTCGTCAGGTGCCCGGGGCCCCCGCCAAACACGGAATTTACCACCACATCAAGACAAGGGCCCCTGATGCACACAAAGTTCTGGAGGCTTCCCCCTCAGCGCCTTCAAGAGGCTAAGAATGCTTTCGCCGACATGGAGCGTATGGGCATATGCAGAAAGGCCCCCAGCCCATGGGCCTCTCCCCTTCACATGGTGCAGAAACCGGACAGCTCCTGGAGACCTTGCAGAACTCAACCTCACTACAGAACCAGACCACTACCCTCTCCCAAACATGCAAGACCTCACGGCCTCTTTTCATGGGGCCAAAATATTTTCAAAATTAGATTTTTTAAAAGTCCTATTTCCAGGTACCAGTAGCTCCAGAGGAAATTCCCAAAACCGACATCATCACACCCTTCGGGTCCTATGTTTTTACCTTCTCCACCTTCGGCCTGAGGAACGCAGGGGCGACGTTCCAGAGACTGATGGACAGCATCCTGGGGGATCTGAACTTCTGCATCTGCTAAGTCAATGACATCCTAATTTTTTCCAGGTCCCACAAAGAACACCTGCGGCACATCCGGGAGGTCCTGCAGCACCTGCAGGAGAACAGCCTCATCATCAGGTTCAACAAGTGCACCTTCGGCGTCGAAAGAGTCGACTTCCTTGGCCATGAGATATCCCCGGGAGGCGTCCACCCACTTGCATCGAAGGTTGAGGCCGTCGTCCGGTTCCCCACCCCTACCTCCATCAAGAGCGTACAAGAATACCTCGGGATGGTCAACTGCTACAAGAGGTTCATCCCCGGGGTCGCGCACACCAGAGATCCTGAGGGGCCATCCAAAGTCCTTAGTGTGGGGCCCTAACCAGCAGCGGGCCTTCTCCCTGATGAAGGCCGCCCTCGCCAAGGCAACAGCCTTGGCCCACCAGGACCCCAACGCCCCCCTCCAACTAACAACGGATGCCAGCAACGTCGCCTGTGGGGCAGTCCTGGAGCAGGTCGTCAACGGAGCCTTCGCCTTCTCCAGCAGGAAGCTCAGCCCCACCGAGTCCCGCTACAGCACCTTCGACAGGGAACTCTTCGCGGTGTAACAGGCGGTATGCCACTTCAAATTCCTCCTGGAGGGTACGCCCTTCACAATCTGGACGGACCACCAGCCGCTGGTCCACACCTTCACAAAGCTGGGGGATGCATGGTCTTCCAGGCAGCAGCGGCACCTCGCAGCCATCGTGGAGTTCACTGCACCATCAAGTACCTCCCCGGCAGGAAGAACCCTGTAGCAGACGCCCTCTCGAGGATCAAAATCAACGAGGTGCAGCTCGGGATCGACTACAAGGACCTTGCCAGGGAACAGGCCACCGACCCAGAGATGCCAGCTTACCGCACCGCCATCACATTGCTGAAGTGGAAGGACGTGCCCCTCGCCCCTGGGGGGCCAACACTGCTGAGCGACGTAAGCACTGGCCACCCCCCCGCCTGCTGGTGCCGCCTGCCGTTGCCATCTGGTCTTCGACATCATCCATGGACTGTCTCACCCCTCCGGCAGGACGACGGCCAAGCTGCTGGCAGAGAAGTTTGTCTGGCACGGCATATGGAAGGACGCAACGGCTTGGGTGAGGTAGTGCATTCAGTGCCAGACCAGCAAAGTAGGGCGTCACACCAAGTCAGGGGTGGGCGACTTTCCTCAGCCGGGAAGATGGTTCAGGCACATGGGTCCTCTTCCCCCATCAGGAGGAGCCAGATACCTTCTGACAGTCGTCGACCGCTCCACCAGGTGGCCCAAAGTGACGCCCATGGAAGAAGCCACTGCCAGTGCGTGTGCCGAGGCCCTCCTCTCCAGCTGGATCAGCCGGTTTAGTGTCCTAGACCACATAACTACGGACAGGAGCCCAGCTTTCCTGTCCGAGGTGTGGACCGCCCTGGCACGCCTGGTGGGGACCACTCACCACAGCACCACCACCTATAACCCCGCAGCCAACAGATTGGTGGAAAGGTTCCACAGGTCCCTGAAGGCATCCCTCATGGCTCGTTGCACCGCCAACAATTGGAAGTACCAGCTGCCCTGGGTCCCTCCTGGGCTGAGGACCGCCCCAGAGCCAACGGCGACCCGTCCGCAGCAGAAAAAGTCTACGGGGAGTCCCTCGTCGTCCCGGGCGAACTCATCACGCAGGAACGGGACAACAGCCTAACAACCCAGAGGCTCCGCGACAGGGTCAGAAAGTTCCCTCCCTGCCAGCTGACGTATGCCGCCAAGACGTCCCCCTTCATGCCTTCCAGTCTGTCCTCCACCACCCATGTCTTTGTCAGGAACGACGCCATCCACCCACCCTTAACCAGGCCCTATAGGGGGCCTTTCCTTGTGCTGGAGAGAAACAACAAGGCATTCTGGCTGGCCATCCATGGGAAGGACGACTGGGTGTCGGTAGATCACCTCAAGCCCGCACTCCTGGAGGAGGATGTTGGTGGCACTCCCCAGTGCCCCCTGCAGGAGACATCGCCCCCTCAGCCCACCCTGCCGACAAGAAAGTCGCGTGGCCCCCCCAAAACCCCGGGCCCAGGCAGGGGAACAACCAACCACTCCCATACGCAACGCACCGAAGTCAAACTCAGCCGCCAGCTGATGTCGAGGAGCCGCGGCCCTCTCCGCCGCCCCAGCAGATACCTGCCTTGATCATACATTACCTACGTCTTGGGGGGGAGAGTATTGTAAAGTCCCCGCTAAACGGGTTTTCTGTGAAGAACCTCCCGTTTTCTACGGTGCCTTCTCACCTGACCCTACGTCAGGGCAATCAGCCTTGTTTTTACTATGTAACTGTACATTGCTGCCCTTGTATATTGTGTATGTGTCAGAGTATCTTTGTGTTTAATCTACTATTTTTATTGTCACGTTATCTGTATGTCCCTGTCTTGTTTTGCATAGAGAATGATTGACCTCAGGTCACTTGTATGTCTTTGTACTGACGTCCGCACGCCACTTTATAAGTGTGCTGCTTCCTCAATAAACCAGCAGTATTTGTCTACCTGCTCTTTCTTTCGCACCCTCTCACAGAACTATTTTTGAGATGCCTTCTGGACTTCCCCTTTTTCCTCCTGCAAGAGGCAGGTGAAGAAATAGACAAGGCGAAGAACATGCTCAATGAGGTGGGGGTGGTGGTGGTGGTGGAAGGAGAGTGCATGTGTTTCTCTCTCTTGGCTTGGGTCTTGTTCTCCTCCTCTGAAGAAGCTGCAGCAGTCAACGCCCTGAGGCATCTTCCATGTAGTAAGGGTAGGTGTATGATCTCAAAACTTCCACAACATTGACCCCTCGCCCAAGAAAGGGTGTATCAGAGAAAGAAGTAAGATGTTTGGCAGTGAGGAGGAAGTGGTAGGCTAACACTTCAAAGCTACCTCCTTTACCAAAACTTCCTAATAGCAGTACATTTTCCTTTGTGATGGCAACATTGCTCATCCTTTCACCTGAGAGGGGTATACTCAAGGACAAAGGACATGTTTGGCATTGAAGAGGAAGTGGTAAGCTTACACTTCAAGGCTACCTCCTCTACCAAAGAGTTCCCAACAGCAGTAAATTCTCACCTACTGTGACAATAGTAGCCAACTCTGAAAGGAGAAAAAATATACTGAACAGTAGGGATATATACATGTAAGAAAAATTACAGGAATGAGGTTCACTATATTCGCTAAAACCCTTCTGACTTCTGAATACGAGTTTCTTGAAAACAATAAAAGCAAACAAAAGCTCAAGTTTAATAGCAGTCAGGAGCAGCGCAGCTTGACATCCACACAAGATGATAGCCAAAGAAAAAGGCTAAAAGGTGGCGATTTGCTTTCTATAGAAACAACTAAAATACCTGTGCAGGCCATTACCAACAGGGGAAATAAAGCATCCACACAAACTCTTAAGCCCCTTAAAATACTTTGTACTATAATTGTTTTTTCTCCATAGTGAAAAACTAGACAAAAAGGTCAAACAAGATTACTAAAACCTGTATTTTGAGTCAACAGACAGTCACTGCAGAAAGAAAGCTCAACATCTGTATTTTGATTGTTATTTTGTAGGTTGGCAACACACCAATATTGGGTTCAGTCCTTTTCTGTGGATATGGCATTAGCCCACCACCAATCTTGTCAGTAGAAGACAAGATGTAAACATTGTGGGCACAACAGCCAGTGATACATGTGATAACTTTTAATAAGGTACTAGTTCACTGGGATAAGCACCAACATTTACATAATAAATGTGAGATGGTGTGTGTGATATTTGCATTCTATTGTTGTATATATCTGTAGATGAGAATGTACTGTACTTCTTTAGTACTTTACAAAACTTTTCTTTCGTTACAGATGTATTGTTTGAAGTTTTGTGTTCAATAAAGCCTGTAAAACTAGGCCTAGTTTCATTATAATTTATTGAACACAAAATATAACAAGATGGAAAAGATTGCTAAAACCAGAAAGGCTAGACACCAACCCTACTTCATCACTGGCGGCTCGAGTTTTAAACACTGGTTTGAGACTTTTGAAAACTTCTTAGCCGCCCTTCCTCAGGATTGTTTCAACAGACAAGTCTTCTTACTGACTTTTTGTTACCTAAAGTTTTTGAGAACATTTCTGAATGTACTACGTATGGGGATGCTATTAAGATTCTAAAATCACAGTATGTTAAACCTACCAATGAAATGTTTGCATGACACAGTTTGTCTACTCGCTGTCAGCAAGTTGGAGAATCCATAGACAAATACCTTCAAGCTTTAAGACTTCTTAGCAAACAACGTAATTTTCAGGCGGTGATAGCTGTCCAGTATTGTGAAGAGTCTATTAGGGATGCATTTATTTGTGGCATACAGTCACCATTAATGAGGCAGCATTTACTGGAGAATAAAACTTTAGATTTAGCAACCATGTTTGACAAGGCTAGGGCATTAGAGTCAGCCCAGAGAGATTTACAGTTTAAGATACCCCACCTTATGTGTTCACATGGCTAACACCTAAACAAAGACCCACTAGTCCAGAAGTTTTAAGAGATGTTGGCTCCTGTGACAGCAACTGTTACTGCTGTTTCTTTTGTGATTTTTCAAAGCATCCTTGCCTGAAATGTCCAGCATAAGAGGTGTCTTGTCATAAGTGTCATAAGAGAGGACACTTTTGATAAGGTGTGTCATGCTAACTTAGCAACTAGTGCTTCCACTGATTACACAGCCTTAGCCTGCATTAGTGCAGCTACCCTGAGCTCTCTCGCAAGCAGTGGTAAAATTTTTTGTTAAAGGAACTGAAATAGATGGTCTTATCAACAGTGGCAGCTCTGAAAGTTTTATACATCCAGATGTAGTTCAGTGTCTCTCTCTAGTCACTCATAGCAACAGATCAGGTAAAGTATCTAGTGGCATCAACTTCCCTTTCAACCAAGATGGCAGGGTTTTGCCAAGTGGATCTCAGGGTTTGTGGCAGGTATTATCACAATATAAGTTTAGCTGTTCTGCCCTAGTTATGCTCAGATGTGATTCTCGGACAAGATTTTCAGCGATTACATGGAAGTGTTACCCTAGAGTACGTTGGTGAACTACCTCCCCTGGTCATTTGTGGACTTAGCATCTTAAAGGTGGATCCACCAAAGCTGTTTGCTAACCTTACAGCTGACTGTCATCCTATCTCAGCCAAGTCATGTCGGTATTCTTATAAGGATCAGATGTTTATTAGGAAGGAACCCCAGAGGCTGTTAAGAGAACATATCACAGAACCAAGTAATTCCCCATGGCGCGCACAAGTAGTGGTGGTAAAGGATGACTACGCGAAACCACGGTTAGCTATTGAAAACTCCGATACTATCAACAAGTCCACACTTCTTGACGGGTACCCCATACCCTACAATGATGATGTAGTAAATAAAATTGCTCAATATCGCATATTCAGTATTACTGACTTAACCCTTAATGGACGGGAATCCTCATACAAGTACTGTATCTATAACAGGTTTTTGGTGATGGATGGGAATCCTCATATGAGTATTAATATTACGTGCCATACGATCTGGCTGTATCGAGAGGAAAAGAGTTCCCATCACTTCAATGGCCCATAAATGAATGGTAGCAACTTCAGACTCAGCCCAGCTCAGGAAGCAGGAGTCTCAGCGAGATCGGTATTGTTCTGGACTTTATGGGGGGATGTCTTGCTCCTCTCCCTCCCATGACGTCTTTTTATTTATTTGCTCATAAATATACCCAGGGATTGCTGTTGGTTTTAGTTCTTATCTTTTACAATATGATGTCAGTTATAAATGTAATTTTGCAAAGAAAAACAAGTATAACTTGGTAAAATTTATGAGCTTTGTAAAAGAGGTCCCACACAGGTTTGCAACTAGTCACTTTCAACTTCCCATGGATGGTGGGGAAAATTTTTTAGAATTTTTTTTCTTACACTATGTGCATTTCCATATCTTCAGCTTTCCATTGATGTGTTTTTTTTCTTAAATTGGCCAACCTTAAAGTTTGCCCGGTTTGGGGTGTGCCTGACATATAATTAGCCCATCCCTTGAGGGTTAAGAAGTGCCTACCATCAAGTTCCCGTAAGGAGTGAGGATAAACTATACACAAGATTTGAAGTGGATGTTGGCCTGTATCAATTTAACAGAGTCCCTTTGGTGTCACCAATGGAGTATCCTATTTCCAGAGGATCATGGATAATTTTATACAAGAAGAGCAACTCAAAAGGAACCTACACTTTTTTGGACAACGGGGCAATTTGAGGTAAGTCACAGTTAGAACATGATATTAATCTTGAGAAATTCCTTGAAGCTGCTGGGTAGAAAACTTTAGCTACAACGAGAAAAAGTGCATTTTTGCAACAGAAAGGCTGAAAATTCTTGGTTATAAAGTGGGAGGGGGAGAGATACGTCCAGACCTTGAACTACTCAGGCTTTTGCATAAGCTTCCTGTTTCTCAAGACAAGAAGTCACTTCTTCAAGCCCTAAGTCTTTTTGTCTACTATTTTCCATGGATTTATAATTTCTCAAGTAAAGTTAGTCCCCTAATTACTACCACCTCATTTCCTGTAAAGAAGAAAGCTGAAAGTGCTTTCCAGGCTCTCAAACTACATATTGAGAAATCTGTAGTTCATGTTATTGATGAAGATCAACCATATGAGGTAGAAACTGATGCATCCGAGGTGGCCACTGCGCCAGTTCTCTCTCAAGGAGGACGTCCAGTGGCTTCCTTTTCAAAAACATTTCAAGGCCCTGAGAAGTGCTATGCAGCTGTTGAAAAGGAGGCACAAGCTATTATTGAAGCAGTTTGTCACTGGAGACCTTATTTAACATGTATGCGTTTAACAATTAGGACAAACCAGAGACCTATGAGCTTTATGTTTGATAAGAAGCATAAAAGTATGATTAAAAATGACAAGATAATGCACTGGAGGATGGAATTATCCTGCTATGATTTTGAGATCATATACTGACCACATCCAAAAACATTTCTCCTGACATCTTCTCTAGGTCCTTCTGTGGTGCAGTGCTCCACAACCAACAGACATTAGTAGCTCTCCATGAAGCTTTGTGCCACCCAGGAGTCACCAGATTTATATAATTTTGTGAAGTCTAAGAACATACCCTACTCAGTAGAAGTAGTGCTACAAGTAGTCCATTCATGTAGAGTTTATGCCTGGTGTAAGCTAAACTTTCACCTGCCTGAGAAGACACACCTTATAAACACTACTCAGCCATTCGAGTGATGTGAATATTGATTTTAAAGGACCATTACCAGCACAGACAAGAACAAATATTTTCTCATGGTAGTTCATGATGAGTACTCACAATTTCCTTATGCATTCCCTTGTACCGATATGACAGCTTTGATAGTTATAAGTTGTCTGTCTCAGTTGTTTTCAATTTTTGGCATGCCCACTTATATTCATTCAGATAGAGGCCCTCCATTCATGAGCAGAGAACTCCAACAATTCTTGACAGATAAGAGCATATCCTGCAGCAGGACAACTAGTTACAACCCACAGGTAAACAGTCAAGCTGAGAGATTCAATGGTACCATATGGAAAGCTATTACAATGGCGTTGAAGTCGAGGACTAGATTTCGATACTGGCAGACAGTTCTACCAGATGTGCTCCAATCTATAAGCTCACTATTGTGTACTGCTGTTAATGCAATGCCTTATGAGAGGCTCAAGGGTTACACTCGACGATCCTCTACTGGGACTTCTGTACCCACGTGGTTATGTCAGCCAGGGCCTGTCCTCTTGAAACATCATGTGTTCCTTAACAAAACAGATCCTCTAGTGGAGGAGGTAGAACTCCTTCAAGCAAAGTCTTGCCATGCCCACATTCATTACCCAAGCAGTGACATGACTACAGTATCTACACGACATTTAGTTCCTGTGGAGACCTCTGCTAATGAGGAATTTCAGAATACTCAAGTAGAAGTTGTGGAAAATGTTCTAGTCTCCAAAGAAGTCAATAAACAATGTACTCCAATTGAGGCCAAGGAACTTGTTCAACAAGATATTCTATTACCTCCAAACTCAGCTTCAAGTGAGGAATCTCCAATACTGAGGAGATTCGAACATATTGTAGATTGGCAACATTGTATTGCAGTCATGTTCTGTGAATATGACAACATTGCGAGAAGGCAAGATGTAAACATGTGGCCGCATGGCCAGTGATACATTTGATACCTGGTAACATGGTAATAAGGTACTAGTTCAGTGGAATAAGTACCAACATTTACATAATAATAAATCAAAAATGGGTGCGATATTTGTGTTTTAACCCTTGTATGTTTAAGTAGATGAGAATGTACTTTTCTTTTGTTACAGGTGTACTGTTTGAAGTATCATGTTCAATAAAGCCTAAAAATTAGGCCTAGTTTCATTTCAATCTGTGCTAGATCATGGCCAAAGCAGAAATACTTTGTGGCAACAGGTGAGTGAGGAGTGTTCCTCCATCGATAGCCCCAGTAAGAATTTAACGCAAATGCTTTATTCCCACAGGACAACTGAAAATGAACTTCACTCATACACACTGTTTTATGCCAAATTATGAGAATATTACCCTTTTTTTATACACATTGGGACAATTTTCTTGTTAACAGAACAGCAAAGGTGATTTCAAGTCATGCAAATGAAAATTGGCTTTGGTTCTTGTAGTTTTCCTTCAACTGACCAGTAATGCCTAGCAGTGGTGGATCCAGGATTTAGGAAACAGGAGGGCTGCTTCTTAATAAAGTAAAGGGTGATGAGTGGCCAACAAATGCAAAAGAAATGGTTAGGGGTCTGGGGTTAAAATCCCCAGCTGGGTCTGGGGTGGAGATTTTAGAATAAAAGCTTTATAACATTTCACAAGCATTTTGGGGCAAGTTTTGGTACTATTATGGTGGTTAATATAAAAAAAACCTGTAACCAACAATTTTTGTTAATGAAACCAGTTGCAGATCTTTACTGATTGAAACTGGGATATATATATAATACATTCCAGTTTCAATAGTTAGAGAATACCTGCTGATCAAAACTGAAATAGATCATTCATACCATTCTTTACCACAGATGTTATGTTATCTGCTAGGCTTGCATTAGTTGCATACTAGTATTTAAGCAAATAAAGCAATGTACATAATTTTAATCGTCTAAACAAATACAATGTTTGGCACAGGTAAATGACAAAAGATTTAATTTAGGACAAACAGCGATCTTGGAAGGAATGCTAACATACTAGGTTTGCATAGTAACAGTAAAGTTAAAGAAATTCCAATCTATGTTTGCCCTCTAAAGAAACTTATCAATCACATCCTCAGCATTTATTTCAATATCCCTATGCACATGGATAATAGCTAATTTAAAGTCCATCAACAGTTTATGAGTTGATTCATTAAAATTAAAGATAAATAAGTGTTGAGAAAGATCGTAAATGATATGTTGCTGTTGTGGGAAAAATTGAGGGTTTTATTGTGTATATTTGGGAACTCAAACATTTGATCACACTTCTGTAAAGCTGATAACAGTGTTTTCACGTTTTTCCCAGGGCGATTTTAGTTTGAGATACTCATGTGAGACTCCTTCAGCAACAATTTAAGGTAATTTAGCCTTGTGATTCTGACTTCATGGGTCCAGGAAAACGTCACTCTGTTAGAAAACAAAGGAGAATTTCATTATGAGAATGGGCCGTATTTTACTGAGGGAAATATTGGGGAAACACGTGGGCAAGATTAGTAGAGGATTGGTATAAATGATATCAGTTCCTGAGGAAAGAGGAACTAGTAGAGGGCCTGATCCCCTTCTGGATTAGGGGTTCCACGGGATTGAAATGAAATGGTGGCACAGGTGCCAGTGGGAGCTCGAAATAGGTCCTCTGAAATGAGAGATATGCAAATTATACGCCAGTAATGAAAAGAAACAAAAGAATAATGAATGGGACAGTCACTCGGAGGGTGCCAAAGGACTTTGATGGAGTAATAAAGACTTAATACCTGGGCCTGCTGATGCGCAAGAGACGCAGGAGTGTTAGACAAGGGTTTCGTTGATTAATGGCGCTCACTATTTGTAAATGTTCATCGAGACAAAAGCGTGACTGAAAGGGGGCTCTTCCTGACTTGCAATTACGTCGGCGACGGGCTGAGGCAGAGAGGAGGCGGTCGGGGGCAGCGTGAGCGGCTCGCAGGTAACGATGACCAGCTCAGGCACGGGTTGCGAGGCCGCACCTGCAGGTGAGCTTCGCGGTGGTCGGGAGGCACCGTCTCTCTTACCGACGCTGGTAGCGGTGCCAGGCCGGGGAAGAGAGGGGTCCTGAGTTGGATCCCGTGAATGGAGATCGGGTAGTGCTCTGGCGCTGGCGCTGGGGCAGAGTCAGGCACTATCAGAGGTTTCTTGGGCTCGTCGGTCAGGACGGACGAAGCTTGGCACTGCTCGGTGCATGCAAGTGGCACCGGCAGGAATTTGTCATCTCCGGGAGGGAGATCTGATTGGGGCCCTGGCACTGGCACTGAGGCAGGGCCAGGCACTGGAATTGGATCGGGAACCGATCGAGGGGGCCACTGTACATTGTACTCAGGTGGCACTGGTGGGGACTGCACGTCCTCCTGGTACCCAGGGGGCGCCAGTCTTGACTGAGGGAGAAGCGGGGGAGGATTACTCGCGCCCGCAGAATGATTCGGGAATGTGGACCCCTAGATTGTCGTGATTTTGGTGGGGACTGAAAGTCCTGTCCCAGGATGACGTCATAGCCTCCGGGGAGATGGCTTGCTACTGCAAGATTGCAAATTTTGGATTGGCGAGGTCTTGTGACTCTCAATTGGACCGTAGGGAGTATCATTTTAAATTGATTTATTCCTCGATCGTGACGAGTTTTCGTCTATTGACGATAGCTCCGTAGGGAACTCTGTCCCTTCGGATGAGGGAGATTTGTGCGCCCGAGTCCTCGAAGGCAGTGACTCGGCGCGCGGGGTGGCTACCTCGTGGAGGAGTCACGTATACAGGCCCTTCGGCGGGAGGGCCTAATGACTGGGGATCTGTGACGGCCAAGGCGACGGTGGGAGTAGTTGATTTATTATTGCGTGGGCATTTTGCCCATGCGGGAGAATGGCCATAAACCTTGCACGCCGTGCAAAATGTCTGGCTGAAATCTTTCCGCGCTGCCCCTGTGGAGGGCGCAGGCGAGTTATTTGTCGGTTTTCCGGGGAGAGAGGAGCGGTTTCTTGTTCCGGCACTGTTCGGAGGAATGCCCGTTTTCTTGCAATAATGGCAAGTTAGGGGCTTGCCCGAGTTCCCATTTTTGTGGGAATTTGAACCTCCGAGGAGGGACGGGGGATTTATCTTCCGCCCCATGGATCCTTCTTGAGTGTTGCTGGGGCATTTTTCCAACATGTGAGTGTGGCGGGGCTTTTTCCACTATATGGGTGGCGAGGGCAGGGGGGCGTAGCGCAGGAAATGCTCGAATTTAAACCACTCGAGTACCTCGGCGGTGTTAGTGGCTCCTTCGAATCGAGCCATTTTGTTAATGCCCGCTCCGAATGGTACGCCCAATCGGACCAAGTCTGGCCTGCTTCTCTGGGCTGCTCTCTCCAACGTCTCCTCCACCGCTCGGGGGTAATCTCGCACGCCTTTGTCACTGCTTGGCGACGGCTTCCCAGGTTCCCGATCGTCTGCTGGAAGGGCGTGGTAGGCAACGAGGGCCTTTCCGCCCAGGAATTTAGTGAGAACAAGGGAGAGTTCGCGCGGGAGAGATCGCAGCACTCCAGGACTCGTTCAGCCCTTTCAAGCCATACTTCAGGTTCGGACTCGGTCCATTTTGGCATGAACGAGTGAGCTTGGCTGAGGGCACTCATTCCCGCGGCAGGGGCGGGGGTGGCGTGCTGTCGTTCTAGCATCTGGAGCTCATGGGCGCGATCTTCACGTTCTCTCTCTCCTCACGTTCTCTCTCTCCCTCTCTGGGCACGTTCTTTATCCTCTCTCTGCACGTTCTTTATCCTCTCTCTGCACGTTCCTTTTCCTCCCGTTGTTCTTGGGCGATTCGTTCTCTCTCTCTTGTTCTTGGGCATTCGTTCTCTCTCTCTCTCCTCACGTTCTTTATCCTCTGTTGTTCTTGGGCGATTCGTTTCTCTCTCTCTCTCTCTTCACGTTCTCTTGCTCTCTCCGCCTTGGCATCGTCCACTTGCTCTTGAACCCATGCTCTCAGATCTTGCCCCGATAGTCCCATGTCCTTCCCAGCGGACATGTAGAATTTGAAATCCTCGTTTTGTTGGGCTCTGGTATTAGCCATCTTGAAATAATGGTTATAGGGTAGGTCTGAAAAGACTCAGGTTGTCTGAAAAGACTCAATTGCAGGAATCTGAAACACTCAATTGTTCAGACTGCAGGAGAATGGATCTGTCTGAATAAGACAGTTGATTAGTAAGTCTGAGGAGACTTTTGTTAAAATTTGATATGTCTGGGAAAGACGTGGTTGTTCTTGGCGAACGAATTTTAATATGTGTCTGGGAAGACATAGTGGGATTTTGTCACGCTCGGACTTGGCTGGCTGTAGCGTGAAGTTAAGGAGTTGTTCTAACGAACTAGACTGATCAGTCCCGTAAGGGCTTAGATGTGTGTGAACTACACTATATAATGTCTCAAAAGGACTTAATTTTGGGTTTCCGCAGGAATGAGAAAGTCTCGCCACGTGCGACGTAGAATTTTAGAATGAGTCTCGGAGGACTGGAATTTTGGTTGATGAATTCTCGCCACGTGCGACGTAGAATTTTAGTAGGAGTCTCTGAGGACTGGAATTTGGAGAAATTCTCGCCACGTGCGACGTAGAATTTTAGGAGTCTCTGAGGACTGGAATTTGGAGAAATTCTCGCCACGTGCAACGTAGAATTTTAGGAGTCTCTGAGGACTGGAATTTGGAGAAATTCTCGCCACGTGCGACGTAGAATTTTAGGAGTCTCTGAGGACTGGAATTTGGAGAAATTCTCGCCACGTGCGACGTAGAATTTTAGGAGTCCCTGAGGACTTGGAATTTTGGTTGATGAATTCTCGCCCCGTGCAACGTAGAATCTTAAGAGTCACTTAGGACTTGGAATTGTGGAATTTGGAAGAATTCTCGCCAGTCACTTAGGAGTCTCTGAATTACGATTCGTCCCTTAGGACTTAGAAATTACTAACGGGAGAACCCAAAGAAAAAATGTTTGCTGAGAAATGAATGGGGGAGAAAAAATGCTACACACGCGGGCATGGGCGGGGGGGGGGGGTGCAGGACGTCTGGCCAACACCGGAGTTATTTTTAGATTCTGTGTGAATGAACCCGTATATTTATAGACCATCTGGGATTCCGGGGAATTTCCCAGTCGTCTGAGAGGATAACAGTAAAACGACCTAGTAATTTTCCCTATAAGCGGAGTTTAAATTTCGCTTTCCTAACACCTAACTTGAATTCTAATTACACTGAGAGAATTTTCAGCAATGCAAGCTGACTCGTCTTGTCCCAAGTGGGAATTTATTAAATAACGCCTAAATAACAGTTCAAAGCTAATTTCCGAAATGCAAGAATATGGTAACATTTTATCACAGAGGATTTTTTCGCACTATTCCTCAAGCAAGATACAAAGATTTTAACACAGAGGAATTTCGCACTATTCCTCGAAGCAAAGGATGGTTAGCACTGGTTATTTCCTAACTGCCTATCCTGAAAGGCATGCATTAACGAATCTAATACAGCTGTTCTTTTCTCTCAGTGAATACATGCGTCCCTATTTCTAATTCCTAGGAACAGTCACGATTGTAAAAAGGTTTTGCTAAGATAAACACATTACTTACGTGGAATTTTCTGGATCTGTGTGCTGGTTTTACACAAAAGGTTCGTAATTGTCTCATACCCAGCTTAGCTTTGCTAATAGCTGATCTGGCAAGTTGCAAATGCAATAAAGCAACACTAGGGAACTGCAACTGCAAAACGAGATCTATGGCCAGGTCGCCATTTTTACGTTTTTCCTGCGATTTTAGTTTGAGATACTCTCTGTGAGACAGGTAGCAACAATTTAAGGTAATTTAGCCTTGTGATTCTGACTTCGTGGGTCCAGGAAAACGTAAAAAAAAAGAGAAAACAAAGGAGAATTTCATATGAGCATAGGGCTCTTGTTACTGAGGGAAATATTACGTAAAACACGTGGGCAAATTTAAAGGAGTGTATTTACATAAATGATATCAGTACGGGAAAGAGGAACTCAAGTAGATTTCTGATCCTGAAGGGGATTCCTACAGGATTGAATGAAACTGGGGGATTCCAGACACAGTCCGAGAAGCTTCCACGAAATAGGGTCCCTCTGAAATGAGAGATATGCACATTATACGCCAGTAATGAAAATAGACAAAAGAATAATGAATTCGAAGCTGCACTGAGGGTGCCAAAGGACTTCGATGGAGTAATAAAGACTTAATACTGCCGATGCAAGAGACGCACGGACATTAGACAAGGGATTCGTTGATTAATGGCGCTCACTATTTAAGTAAATGTTACGAGACAAAAGCGTGACTGAAAGGGGGCTCTTCCAGGGCACTTTACCATAGCAGATTTTCCGAGGGCGCGTAGAAGGCGGTCCGTGGATGACTTGCTATTCCCGAGGGCGAGTCTCTTCCACGTGGTGAGATGCAAGGGCCTCCGTAAAGGGGCAAGGCGATGGGGACTCCTCGAAACTCCAAGCAATGGCGTGTGGGCTCGAGGCAGGCCAACAGTGGAGCGAACACTTGGAATGCGTTCGAGGGGCATGAGGAAAAAGTATACTTTGGAAAGGGCCACGTGGTTAGGATGCAAGGGCATCGATGAGGCCAGGTGTTGAGGACGTCTTCACTCCATATCTTCCAGCCCGCATGTAAGCCTCGAGACCTCGTGGGTCTCTGCTTTTATCCCCTCCTATGGGGCAGGGGGTGCGTCCAACACATAGGGGTTTTGAATCATATGCACCTGATGCCCACAGGGGAGGCTTTGCCTGTAAGAAAACGCCCAAGACAGATTACTTTTGCCTCGAAGGAAAGTTCTGTTTTAAAAAGGGAGTGGCCTTAATCTTTTAAACCCTTGTATTCTGACCGTGCTAAGTCGATAGACAGATGGTCTGTCGATCGGGCGGCTGGCAGTACATGAAAACAACAGAACAACCAACAACAACAAAAGAGGGGGGGAGGCAATTTGCTAGTGAATTCTTGCTAATCATAATAGTGTGTTTGGTGGGTCATTTCCTGCCAAATCTCATATTCACTGAATACCTTATTACTGTCTGTGAACATAGCATGCACATTTGAAAGAGATTCTAGTTCAGATACTGCTGTAAATGATGAATTAGTCTTATTTGGGATTAAAATACCAAACTTTAACGCTACTGCATTGTGTTGCTGGAATCGTCTCTCCAATTCTGCTATGACATAGTTTGGATATGGAATGTACATTGCTAAACGAAAATACTCCTCAGCACTGCTACTACTACTTCTACATTACTATTATTATATTATAAGTTTTGATTTTTGCTGACGATGTTTGATAATAATCCACTCTTGGGGTGCCATTTATATCTCAAGGGGGGGTGGCCCCCACCCCTAAATCGGCCACAATGCCTAGCCAGGCATTGTCCTCATGGGTAACAAGCAAAGGAATGCACTTTCTTGTTTGGGAAGAAGCACACAGTACTACTTTGAGTTAGTTGTATGTTGGTTATGGCTGGGGCTGGGCATTTACGGCATTTGTTAACTCCCATTTCATTCATTTTGTGTTTTCCCCATCCAAAGCTCTGTCGTGATCCCCAAAATTATCAGCTAAGAGGGGCATCCAGAATCTCAAACAATTCATTTGCTAACAAAATGAACCTCAGAAATGTACAAAACAAATATTTAAAAGAGGGTAAGGAAAATTATATTAAGATGCATCCCAGGGTCAGGTCACATAAGGACTCTGAGTCCTAGGTTGGTTTAAGTTAGGATGCATCTCTGTTAATTGTACTTGCTTCACTTTCATGCTTTATAGATTTCTGGGTGGCTGTTGACTGCTGACACAAAGGAATACCAGTATCTATTTGTTTAAGTATTATTTAGACTAGGCCCATGTTGTGATTTATATATTCCCTATCTTTTTAACTTGTGAACTGTACTCTGTTCTGGTTTACCAATTCCAGTCCCCCTCAAAAATTAAAATAAAAAAATTGGTAATTCTACAGCAGAGCTCTCCACCGAGATATTGCATATTATTGAAGTTTTTTGACCGAACAATTTAAAAAAGGGTGTATATAATACATTGAGATATGAGAAACGTATGGAGACAACGTGAGAAATTTACTGTCTTTTGCTCATGTTTTACATTCATCCCAGAGGGGCTGTTACTAAAAACGGTGTCCCGCAGAGCTTTCTCTGGTTACAAAAAAAAAAAAAAGTATTCCATTTGAAATATTATTCTTCTATCACCTGGATATGGGAGGATTCATGCGATTCTCACAGTAAGTTCTTGGATTTGTGGGGGGGTTTCCTCACTTCTATGCACAGGCAAATTAATGTTTACATTTTCGTTGTTGAAACTGACATACAGGAATCAATGTACACAGAAGGGTCACTGGTCTAGCCTTGGTTACCACTTAGCCTAAATGCAGCCTAGTGGGAATATCTGAAGAAATTGACCTAACCAGACCTACATTTACCTAACCTTACCTAGGACGCCGTGCCCATACCAGGTTAGGAGAGCTTTGCCATTCCTGGACCCATCCCCTCACACCAAAATACAGAAAACCTCATGCTCACTTCTCTGAACAATTCTCATTAACTTTATTTACGGCCTTGGCTAAGCCATACTATTCATAGTTGTTCGGAGTTCTGCACACATTTCCAAACTGGGTAATTCTGAATCTACAGAAAAGCTCCCAGGACATAATGTTTAGTACTGGTACCAACCCCTCAGAGATGAACGCAAAATCACTAACAAAAGAGTAAATTACTTAAATTCTCTGTAAATGTCTCAAATTACCTCACTGTACTACATTACATACTTTTCCTATATTCTTGTTAAAAAAAATTAACATCTCCACTGCATAGCCTGTAAAGTCTCTGCTGAGCAAGTTTTCTATGGTGACGTCCCATTTTCTTTGCCTCTACAATTCGTCACACCTGGCGTGACGGGTCCCGCAAATCCAATCATTTAAACTATGTATATAACTGTTTACCTGCCTCCGATTTGTATACCATGTATTCTTCTTTCGCAGGCATCAAGATTGTATTCAACTTCAATTCTGTCCATTTGTAAAGTTTAAAGTGTACTCGTTCACTGTATTTATTGTTAATTATTATCGACCTCAGGTCACCCTTGTTCCCATTGTTTTCCGCGGCGCGACGTCAGTCTGCCGCTATTTAAACCGCCTGGATCATCAATAAACCAGCAGTACCTTTTTCCTGCTCGTCTTATTTTGCACCTCTTAAAAGCCTATACCTAAATTTCTCGTGATTATATATAAAATCCGAAACTAAAACCTAATTAACCAACATTTACACTTTAATCTACTAACATCTCAACACCATTATACAGTACTAGCCTAAGGTAGGTTATCTTTAAATGTTAAAAGGTACAAAACTACAACACCTTTGCCTGGAGGACTGAAGAATGAAGTCTCGTGACATGGTGACTGCTGTAGGATTGCCGAGTTAGTATACCTAAAATGTTCCAAAACCTAGTGAAATTTTACTTAAAACCTCAGAGATTTTCCAGTTTCTGTAAATTAGTTTCACAAAGTTAGTGACGCTATATTAAATGCCTTACGAGAGCTGCACACACAAAGTTTCCAACTAAAAGTACAGTACAAACCGAACAGTGAACACAAAAAGATTGTTCACCATCAAGGTCTATACTCTCTAGAGTCCTTGCTCACCCTCATTCTTTTACGTGGACGAATCGTTGCATTTTTATTAATAATTTTACAGAAGCGAAGCGTGTATTACGTAAGGCAAATATACTATATGGAAACTTATTTTATCAAAATGAATTATACCAGCTTTAATTCACGACGCAATATTAACATTGTTTAAGATTTGGAATAGATGGTGTGTATATCGCTGTTTCACAGTGTTTCTTTTGTTTTACCTGACAAGGATTGACTATTTCCTTTACAATAAATTATTCAAAAGGCTAAGTAAATTTGGAATTTAAGACAAATTTGCTTAAATTTTCTTCATATTACTATGATAACGTGAGTATATTTTGTAATAAGTGCCAATTTCAACTAAAATCTCCATTTCCTCATCATCTGCGTGAATTTAACAAATCCTGGGAAATTTTCATTTGTTTATCAACATTACTCTGGTCGATGGTTCCAGTCATTTTCGTGACGTCCTTGAATTAATACTCTATAATTTTCTCGTTAGTCTCAACTCGTTTTATGTCATTCTATCTATCTAATCATTAGGCATAACTATATTATTCCAAGTGATAGAAGAATAATATTTCAAATGCCTTCAATTGTAATGTTGTCACTAAGAAACACTAATTGAAAATACTTTCATTATAAATTTAATAGGATGCTCTCTACTGAGGAGAATTTAAACATTTATCTCAATGTCTTCCTGAAGATGGCTTTAAAATCTTGATCTAAACGTAATAACTTAATCATTTATATCCTAAACAAAAATGAGATAGGAAAAGAGTAACATTTAATGTATGAAAACGGTATGCTTGATTTTTTTAAGGAAGATATGCAATATCTTCACTATTTTACTATATATGATAGATTATGCAAATAATATAAACATTAGCAAACATAGCGGAAGTGTAGTTGTTATTATTATTATTAAAACAGTTTAACCAGACCACTGAGCTGACTATCAGCTGACCATCAGCTCTGATAGGGCTGGCACGAAGGATTTGGATGGAATGATAGGTCTAGGCCAGAGGCCAAGCACTGGGACCAAATAGGTCATTCGGTATAGTGATGAGTGAATGAACATGAAATTCAGAGTAAGTTAAGTAATATTTTAAAATTTAGTTATTTTAAAATTGATTAGATGCCCTAAGGGTTTTCGTATTTTTATCATTTATTATTTTCATATTTTACTAATCAAATCGCAGCTCTTCATGAACATTAAAATTGCAATTACTGAATATGTAGATTCTGACAAAATTCCCTTCGTTGATCTACTTCTAAATTTTGATAACTGCTGCAGGTTATATTTTGGACATTCGCACAATACATGTTTGACTGTTATCAACACTTTGCACTCTGGGCATTCAGGAGGAAGGCCATGTGGACTGTTCATTAAGTTGTGTCAAACGAGTATGGCCTATTCAAAGACACGTCAGAATTACTTGCATGTGTGTCTCTCTCTCTGATATGATGAACTCCATCTTCCAACACAGGATTTTATCTGTTTTAATTTATTATTTTCAGGTTCTTCATTCCATATATTTTGCCATTTACTTACAACGATTGTTTTTATATATTTTATATAGTCACTAATAGGATGTTTACATTTGCTCTTGTCATGTGAACTGCTTCTTTAGCTGCTTTATCAGCCTCTTCATTTCCTTTAATCCCTACATGGGCAGGGATCCAACATATTTCAATATTTTTTCCATTATTATACAATTTATGGAGTGAAAGCTTAATTTGTTGTACAATATTATTTTTTAGATTGTAACTTTGAATGGCTTCTATAGAGGTTCTGGGTCGCTATAAGTCACAAAATTATTATATGAAGTTTCTTTAATTATTTTTATGTCTGATGCTATTGCACGCAACTCAACTGTAAATACCGAGGCATTATCAGGTAGACAGAACTGAAACGTTTTGTCTTGGGATACTGCAGCATATCCCACTCCGTATTGAGACAGGTTCGTCTTTGTATATTGAGTAATGTGCACCTTTTCAGATTATATCTTCTACTGTCCTATTTATCAGGTTCAATAAACTTTACAAAAAGCGGAAAATTCCACAAAATTAATCCAAAGAAATATATAATAGTATATATGAGACTCTTGGGCTCAAACCCGGGAACAAATTCCTGGGGTCCAAGAGGCTCCTCACCACGTCAAGGTGATCCCATATCGAGAGGGTCCAAAGTGTAGTAAGTACATAAACTTATTAACTAAATAGTTATTAAAATAGTAGAAAAATGCCTTTTTTCACACCTTAGTATAAGTACAGGACCCGGTTGACGCAGCAAAAGGAAACATTATTCATCTGAACAGACAGTTTATAGCGAATATCAGTTTCTATTTATTCATTATAATTATCTAATATAATGAAAATTAGGAAATAAAGCAGGAATTTTACCACATTTGATTTGACAAAGAAAAGGAAACCAATCCCCTCCACCTCATATAAGACTACGGAACGTGAAAGACCGTTTTCTATCATTTAGAAAATCTAGAAAAATGGTAGTGTACAAATGCACAGCGGTAACTACTAAAAAGGTTAAAATTGGGATAGTATATATTGTGGACCAGCTGGAGCACGTGACCATGTGGACCACGTGAAATCTGAAATTTCCTAGTCTTATCCAGGGATGAACAAAGCATTAACCTGTGTTATGCTCCTCTTGTTCCACCTGCTCCGCATTTTTGACCCACATAAAGTGAGTACAAATTGGAGACCACATAAAATCTGAATCAATGTCATTAATTGCAACTGGTGTTAAAGTCATCCAGTTATATATGATACAATGGAGAGTCCCTGTGAAGACACCAAGATGATTTTGAATGAATTAAAAGCACAATGAGAACAGGTCTATATCACATATCACTTACTAACTATTTATGAATCTAATATAGAGTTGCTAGATTTCCACTATGATAATTGTACCCAAACATTATATAGTATATATATATATATATATATATATATATATATATATATATATATATATATATATATATATATATATATGATGTTTGGGTACAATTATCATAGTAGAAATCTAGCAACTTCATATCAGATTCATAAATAGGAAATGATATACGATATAGACCTCTTCTTCTTGTGCTTTTAATTCATTGAGAATCACCTTGATGTTTTCACAAGGATTCTCCACTGTATCCTATCATGTATATATATATATATATATATATATATATATATATATATATATATATATATATATATATACAGAAGGAGAAGCCACGGCCAAAATATACACAAGCCCAAGGAACAGGGGAAACGAAGACCTCCATTCTTACAAGTTTATGGCCGACGTTTCATGACACATGTCACATTTTCAAGGCTAAAAAAGAAAATAATTTTTGTGAATTTTAAATATTTCAATTTTTAAAATTTTTTTAAATGCCGTGATTCTATCTGTGGTGCCTTGAAAATGTGACATGTATCATGAAACGTCGGCAACAAACTTGTAAGAATGGAGGTCTTCGTTTTTCTTGTTCCTTGAGGATCTGTATATATACACACATACACACACACACACACATATATATATATATATATATATATATATATATATATATATATATATATATATACTATATATATATATATTATAATTCTATGTATAAAAAATTCAGCTGCAAGCCCACCTGGATAAGCAGCTCCTCCGCTATACCGTTCGATGCTGTCATCAAGAGGCAAATATTTCTTAGCTGTTTGACACAGGAGACAATGGAGAGTTCCATCTGCCACCCATCACGGGAACAGATCCAGGACAGCTCGCACCACTGTGCCAGATCCTAGAATGTATTGTAGAAAAGAGAATGTGACTTACCCACTCCACATCAGGTAGCTCACACCACCCAACCACCAGTTGTCCTCTCATCCAGAAAATGAAGAACATCACAGTTACCAAGAGTGACACCCCACCAGTAGCAGCAGTTGCTTATTTAGACCTCTAGTAGCAGTGCCATCAGAGCGACCTATCTACAATGAGAGGCAACCAGAGCCCCTGGTTTCTACAAGAAAACGTCCTACAGACCACCGTTGTGATCTTTCTGTAAAGGAAAATGTAGATAGAAGAAAGAATATACAATCTAGGCCGAAGGCCAAGCGCTGGGACTTATGAGGTCATTCAGCACTGAAAGGAAAATTAAGAGTAAGAGGTTTAAAAGGTGTAACAGGAGGAAAGCCTCATGGTTGTACTATTAAACATTGTTAGAAGAGGGTGGAAAGTAAGGTGGAAGAAAAATATGAATGGAGGTACAGTAAAAGAGAATGAAAGAGTTTGCAGCTAGAGGCCGAATGGACGCTGCAAAGAACTTTAAGTGATGTCTACAGCGCACCGTGTGAGGTGCACTGACGGCATTAACCCCCCAAGGGGAGGAAAATGTAGAGGGAGGACCTGTCCCACATACACTACATCGAACACCACAGTCTAGGAGGCTATTCAGTTGCTATTAATGCTCAAGAAATGGCCACGTGGTATTGGCCTGCCCTGGAGAGGTCCTCCACCAAAAAAAGCAGAAGACAGGAATACATATGTATACACATATATGCTCATGATCCCCAGGACAGTCACCGGTAGCAAAGTTGTGACAGACCCTGCAAAGTGGAGGGCTGGTGGAATGAAGAAGGCTTAACCTACATCCCAGGAAGTCATCACCTTTTTAACTGCTACCTACCTCAAAGCTGTTGCCCTACACAACACCACAGTTATGTTGGAAGGGTTGGATAGCATTTCAGTGCGGATGTGGAAGTGGGGTCTCAGTTTTTGAGTTATGTCAGACTGGATGAAACTGGCCTCCTGATCCATACCAATGGACAGAGAGGTAGTATCCTCCTGCAATAACATACAAGGATAGTTATAGCCAGATTCTAACTCCCTGGACCTACAGGAACGTCTCAGCCAGTGAATGTGAGACAGCCATCTCCAAGGCGATCTGGTCATCTGATGTAAGAATCCTGTGACCGTAGAGCCACAGGATGAGGATGGCCTCCTACCTGATGCCCGTAGATACCATCAACATCATCCTGACGAAGTATTTGCATGTGGACTTGTCCCAAAAAACATCATCAATAATGGGTCAAAATTCTGTCACCTTCCTATTTAAAGGTGAAGAAGGACCACCCTCTGCCTCAGGAGGGTAATAGCCTAGATTCTCTCACCTCCCCGCCAAAAAAAAATTTTCCCCAGAAGCCTGATATTACTAACTAGTATTTGGTAGTCTCAGGAATTCCTAGACCTTAATTCACATAGGAGGTAAACTTGGGAAGGTGGTGGGCAGACAATGCCACTGCATACCACATCTCCCCATGTTCAAGGACTTCATCATGACATCCATATGCTATGTGTTCTATACCAAAAGCAGGAAATCAATGGACAGCAGATCCCCCAATGACTACATGAACTCTGGACTAAACCTAGTAAATAAGCTGCGTGACTCCCTTGCTTGCTTCAAGACTAAAGAATATTTGGTTGTGGTAACCATCTCTAAATCTTTCCTAAAGACTGGAAGTAAGGAGGACCGTAGAGACTATGCCCATTTCTTGTGGTTCATATCCCTGAGGATGGAGGGCTTAAGGGCCTTCAGGTTTAAGGTCATCTCATTTGGGGCCCACGATATTCTCCCTTCCTGTTAAACCACACAATACAGTTTCACTTAGCGCATCACTTACATGAGCTGGCACAGTTAATCATGATGCTTGGGCCTATCTCCTTGGCCCGAACTCGTCTCTCTGCATGGTTACAATATTACCCCAAGTGACCAACCGAGAATACTAAAAGCATTAAAAAATGTTTTAGTGTGTATAAACAAATCAGTTCTGAATGCAAAGATTTCCAAGCACTAGAGAGGGAAAGGACATTTTACATAATCATTTTCAAAGTAATGTATTAAAAATTCAACCATATAATCCAAGTATAAATGGACTTTGATATAATTGTTATTTTACTGAAATCCCGACCATTCAACGTGACAAAATAAGTTACTTGTGCCAGTAACCTTACAGTCAGAGTTTTTTATTCAAACTGTAATCTTGCTTATCTCTACCCTTATCTGATCACCCGGCTATGCAGCTTTACAGTGCCTTGGTACTTTGTATTTTTCTTAAATCACGCACCTGTGTATGTACAAGTATTCACGATTTTCATCTTTATGTATGCTAATCATTTATATTTATTTTTCTGGTAGCTGGAACGAATAAAATTTCAGAAGTTGAAAAGCTAGACTACTATTATTAAAAAATACTCATGGGAGCGGGAGTCCAAAATTGGAGAAAACAAGTGGTTTTCTCCATTATTATTATTATTATTATTATTATTATTATTATTATTATTATTATTATTATTATTATATTATTATTATTATCAACCATATCGCAATTTAAGTTGGAAAAGTATAATTGCAAAACCCTGCCTTAAAAAAATGCAACCAGATAAACAAAATAAACAGAAATAAAGATGGTAAGTGTGTATGAAAGTGCTCTCTCTCTCTCTCTCTCTCTCTCTCTCTCTCTCTCTCTCTCTCTCTCTCTCTCTCTCTCTCTCTCTCTCTCTCTCTCTCTATATATATATATATATATATATATATATATATATATATATATATATATATATATATATATATATATATATATATATATATAAATAATATATATATATATATTTTCAATTTCTATTGATAATACCATTGAATTCAATAGAAATTGCATGAGAGAAAATATACTCAAATAACATATATAAATAAATAAATAGATATATAACTAAGTATATCTATGTATATAATATATATATATATATATATATATATATATATATATATTATTACGTGGGTCGATCGGTTATTTTCTTTAATAATTGCTTAATTGGAGTTGTATTACCTTGCTCTACCTAAGACCCACCTAACTCTGCCAGTTAAGGCCAAATAAAGCTCTAAATGACAGATAATGAAATGGATTAGGTCGCCAGCTGAAAACTAGTATTACAAAATATAAGTTTATTATACAACAACGTGGATTAATTAAGTAAACTTACTGAAAACTAGTTTCAACAAAAAAATTAAAAGGAAATGGATTATTTACAGGAGCTAACAGCAGCTCAAAATATTAGTCCTAATCAGGACAGATACCTCAGCACCAAAGGGAAATGATCACAACAGATTTAATAAGCCTCTTCAATCGCTTTTATAAGGCAGCTGAATTTAGTGAACGTTGAACTGTGGCTTCTTGACACTGACAATGCAGATTCTTCTCCAAGCAAGAGGGAATTTCCAGGCTCAAGGTATATATGTACACAGGTCTGGAAAAAGAAGCTCTCACTAGTCATTAATTAATCACAAGGGGTGAATCTTATATCAAGAACAGTACTTTTAACACCATGGAGGGTAAGTTATGTGATTTCACTAGACAAAAATGAATGCACTTAATATATGACTTCATAAATGGGATATGCTTTACTAGGGGTTCTTAGTTAGGGGCTACTTAAGAGATGAAAATTTGAACAAGGAAAATGAGAGATTCAGTTGAAGGGAAAGAAAACTGAGAGTAATTGTCACAAACCGACTTACCGTTGGGCTAAATAATGTAAAGATCAGTTGCATTAAGATTCCTTGGTCTGTGAGGGATAACAATCGCCCCACGTGATGGAGACAAAGGGGGGAGAAACAAAGAGTGCTTGGAGACAGCACTGAAACTTCTGTTCGCTATCATGGCTGATCTGAGAGTCTGGCGATGTGGGGTTGACTTCGTTCGCTTGTCTTCAAGCTCCTTCCCCAAGCCTACTTTGGGGCTTGGTCGCGAGTCATGTCTGGAAAAATGACAAAGACTCGCCAATACATAGGTCAAAGAAAAGTGGGTTTTAGGAACAGTATATCTAAGGTCTGGCCTAGCAAAACCAATACCCCTTTATGACGTTTATGAGTTAAAATTCCCACCCTTCGGTCGGTTGTTGATCTTAGTTTGAAAACAACTCCTGCTTCTTCCCGCTTTCCTCTTTCTCATGCGAGAAATCTACATTGTCTTCCTAGCTTTAATAGGAAATTGATTCACTATACTAAGAGGCAAGTAAGGGAGGTCGAACAGAATATTTATATATATATATATATATATATATATATATATATATATATATTAAGTTATTTATTTATTTACTTATTTTCATTTCCTATTGATAATACCATTGAATTCAATAGAAATTGCGTGAAAGAAAATATACTCAAATAACATACATATATGTATATATGTACATAAGTATATCTATATATATTTATATGTATATATGTATATATATATATATATGCATATGTATATGTGTATATATATGTATATATTTTATAAATATATATATATATGCATATATATATTTATTTATTTATATGTGTTCTTTGAGTATATTTTCTCTCATGAAATTTCTATTGAAGTCAATGGCACATTATCAATAGATCAATAGAAATTGTATAACACACACACACACACACACACACACACACACACATATATATATATATATATATATATATATATATATATATATATATATATATATATATATATTTATACATATATATATAATAGCCGACCGATGTGTATAGCAGTGATAAATGCAACATAAAAAGCTTAGTCATAGTGACGCGAACTTCAGTCAAGGTCAAGAGAATCAAAGCGATGATTATGTGTTGGTGATTTATTTATTTAATTTTTTCTCTTCGAGCTGAAGAATGGAAGAAGAAAAATGCGAAGTAAATCTATTAAAGATGGTGAGCTTTTGTAAGCAGCTTCGAAAATGCTTTTATTGCGTAATTTCAAGACTAGAGGACCAAGTTGTTATAAAAAAATTACTAGAATCTTTCGAGCCATATTGGTTGCTCAAGAGTACATCTTCAATCAAGGTTTTTTTTTTTCCCCTACTTCTCTTTCTTTGAGTATCTTTTTAGCTGACACTTACTTATCTATCTGTCTACCTCCTGTCAATCTATCTATCTATCTATCTATCTAGCAGTGGTCAAAGGCCATGTCTAACGGCGACGAAGCACTTGTCACTTATATTTCCCTTTAAGTGTAAGTTATTCCCGAGGTATAGTGAATTAGTTACCGAACAAATTTCTTCTTTCTTCTTTTTCTTTTAACGTGCTTTTATTCCCATGGCTTTCTTTGAAGGACTTTTTGATTTGTGAATATTTGTGAATAAAAAGAAGTCCCATGTGTATAAGTGACACATTCTCATACTTTTATAGACAACCTTGCGATTAAAATCTGAAACGCAAAATGTTGTTGTATATCTTTAACAAGGCTTAAAGTGTAAATGATTAAGATAAAAACATTGCAGTAAAAATGTAAAAGATTCAGCCAGAAAATAACTTAATCACTGACTTTACTGTTTAGGTGCTGAATACAGAGTACCCTTTATCATAGCCTGACTGGTGACAATTACCATGCTTGTGACAAGGCAATGAAAAGTAGGTAAATGGATTTGTAAAAAAAAGTAAATTTAAAGTGGAAATTAATTTTGTTGCACTAACATCACGATAGAAATCTTGCCCCTTTGTATGAGATGGCTTCAAGACACTGTTATTTAGTAATATCTGACAGAATTTATTTTCTAGCTGTTAAAAATTTGGTTGTTTTTGTATCAGCATGGTCAGATTCAAGCTAGACACCACAAGCCAAGCACAGAGTGCATCCACACAACAAAATAACATGTCATAAAAACACATCGGCAACTTATCACACACATTGCAAACAGCTTAAGTATAAGTCAGCGACTTACTGGTAGCCATAACCAATGCTTCATACAGCGCTTCATACGATTATCCAACATTTGCCAAGCATTCGTTCTAGCTCCACTTGCGGCCGTTAACTTTTTTCGACCCTTTTGTGATATGTGTCAAGAAGTTTCCAATATGTGTTTATGGCACTTTTTTTTTTTACTGTAGTGTAGACACACCCTTATGCATTCCTGTTTAAATTACATGCTTCTATACAATCAACACTGGTCACTAAATACTATGTGTACAATGTATTTTCCTCTACTGCACTACTGATTTGGTATTAACTGTTACTGGTATGTGGTGTGTTCAGCGAGGCGTCTAGCTAAAAAAGAGGAAATAAATTTCATTTATTCAAAATATTGTAAAGTTGTAGGCTGCAAAAAAAGAGCCATATATAGATGCTTTGTATTTTCAATTATCAAGCAACCTCAGGATTCAGTGTTCTCCAAAGTAGCAGGTAGTCTGTCAATGGTCCGTATCAAAATATGGCTGCAAACTAATCTGCATAAAATTTGTCCCAAGATATATATATATGTATATATATATATATATATATATATATATATATATATATATATATATATATATATATATTTATATATATATGCATATATGTATAAATACATACACACACACACACACACACACACACACACACATATATATATATACATATGATAATTCTAAGGAAGAGCTCTGCATGAAGATATAATTTAATGAAATTTTTCAATGAGCAATGTAGAAAAGGGTGCATATGATACAGTACAAGTGAGATAACTTGAAAAATTTACCGAAATAATACGAGAAATTTACCGTCTTTTGTTCGTGTTTTTACGATAATCACCGAGAGACTGGTACAAAACACGGCGTTTCGAGGAGTTTTTCTGCATAAAAACATGCACACACACGTAAGTGTTGTTCAGTCAAAAAATTTAATTAATAAATAATATCTCGGTGCAGAGCTCATCCTTAGAATTACCACACACACACACATACATACAATATATACTGTATATATATATATATATATATATATATATATATATATATATATATATATATATATATATATATATATATATATATGTATGTATGTGTGTGTATATCTAGTAGTGTGTGTGTATTACCATAAAACACGAATAAAAGACTAAAAACTTCTCACATTATTTCGGCAATTTTTTCACGTTATCTCACTTGTACTGAATAATATACACTTTTCTATACTGTTTAATATACACCATTGACCAATTTTCTATACAGTTCAGTAAAAATTTCATTGACCAATATTTATATTATATAGCTCTTTCCTTGGAATTATATATATATATATATATATATATATATATATATATATATACATATATATATATATTTATATATATATATATATATATATATATATATATATATATATATATATATATATATATATATATATTTACATCATAATCTGAAAAAACATTAACCTTTCCCTTACCGGTGTAGTAAGCAGGCACTCGAGGTTTTACGAGTTATATCTATCCTTTGTTATTATTCTCAGGCCTAGATTTCTCTTCTTCTGCTGTCGAGTGTCGAGATAAAAGAATTTCAGTCGTGCTCAGTTGATTGCATCGGCGATACCCCAACCATTGTACTGTAGTTAAAACAATGTCTCTGTCGACTGTATTTCGGTTATCTAGGACCGTATTAAGAACCGGAATTGTAAATTTAGAAAAAAGAAGGCCGCTGCAAATTATAACAAGTGACCTAAGGCCGCGATTCTTATCTGTTTCTAGTGTCTTCTGTAAAGACTGGTAAGCTTTTTTTTCCTTTATCCTAGCCTGTCCATATTCTAAGTAGGGCCATGGAGGCCTACATCCAGATTAAGTAATACCTGAAGTAGTATACGAGACTTGTGTGGATAATATTATATAATATATCCCAGCTTGCTTCGTAGCAGGACATAGTCGTCAATGCACCAGACGGGGTGCACTGTAGGCATTACTTAAGGTTCGCAGCATCCCTTGGCTGCAGCCCCTTTTATGCATTTTACTGTACCTCCTTTCATATTTTCTTTCTTCCGTCTTACTACCCATCTGGGCGAGTATAGAACGACGGGGCAGGTTCCATAGACGTAAAGAAGCCTAACCTCTCTTAGAATGCCAGGTCATGACAAACCTAACCTCTCTTAGAATGCCAGGTCATGACAAACCTAACCTCTCTTAGAATGCCAGGTCGTGACACAACCAGACCTTTCCTAGGTAGAACTATATAGTAGCTCCGCGACTGTTTTTACCTTGGAAACAGGTATTTTCTACACATTTAGGGCTTTTGATACTGGCGGTGCTTTTGTTTGTTGTCAGCCAAATGGAATGTCCCTTCGCCGTGTTTAGTACTGGGCGGGGGGCCCAGTACCCATACGTTAACAAGTTATTGCACTTGCTGGATGGGATATGAACCGTTCCAAACAGACGTACAAGTTATTGCACTTGCTGGATGGGATATGAACCATTCCAAACAGACGTACCAGTGCTCAGTCTTGGGAAAGTTGCGTATGGAAACCCCTTGTTGGATGGACTTCAGGGTTTAATTACAGGTTAATTACATTCGTGCGACAAAAATTGAAGGTAAATCCATAATTAGCAAACAAAAAACTGTAGAAAAAGTCAAGTTAGAAGGAAATTGCTGCCGCAAAGCTACTACTTAGATCTACCAACCTCACTTTGGGTGCTGTGCCCTGACCTGGCCGGGGTTGCTTCCCCCCCACCCCCAGACCCCCCAAAGTAACACTCAACATCGGAGACAATGAACTTGGCTTCCGCTCAGAGGTAGTCTCGTCATTCTCCAAACTACCCCCATCCTCTCCTAAGAATTGTTTCAGGGCAATTGCGAGGTTTTCCTCTTTGTACACCTTAGAATCTTTTTAATCTCAATTTCTCTTTCAGCACTGAATGACTTCATAGATGACAGTGCTTGATCTTTGGCCTAAATTTTATACTCCACTTTTATACTCCATAAACCATATATTTTCCACATATATATGGATAACCACAAGTTAACCATACTGTATATTTTACGTTAACTTGTGTTTTAGGCGACTAACCGTGAAGTGGTGAAAGTCATTTGTTATTGGGTTTCCCTTCCTCTAGGCCATATTCAACGTGTATGGGTGAACTAAGTGGGGCCCAGTTAATCTTTTCTGGAGAGGGGAGGGAGAGAGAACCAAATTTAAGCTCAGTTTACTAACAGGCAAATAGCTTAGGTATGAAATGCCCAAATAACAAAATCCTTTGGATAGACATTTCCATAAATTTCATGAGTAAAGGCCACCCTAAAATTCATAGCCTAAAGCTTGAAACTATAGCCAAGGGCAGTTACAGGGGAGCATCTTAACATTATCTTCCCCACCCTAACCAAACCTATGTTGGTAGAGTCTTGCCAGGCTGGCCCCTGCCTAACCTGACGTGGAATAGCGTGGGGTGAAAAAATGTGTAGGTTACTATACAAGGAAGCATGCATGTGCTGATTTTGAGTTGTGTGTTTTGTAATTTTATACAGGAAACTTGGCCGGGAGTAATCTAGCACATGCAGATCAAACCACAGCTCACTACTTAATTGATACTTTTTTGTGACAACACTTGTATGTTAAATGGCTATAAAACAGTCTGTTAGAAACCAAGAAGAAAAACCTAACTTTCATCAATTTGTGAAGAATGCTACCTCATAATTGTCAAAAATCTCTTAGGTTGTTTGAGTAAGTGAAGAGAATTTAAAGTAATTGTATTATGTGACTATGATAAATTTTGTATGCTTGATTTTCTTGCACACAATGAAAGTAATCACACTGCAAAATCATTTTATGGACATAGTTTAGATCTTTATTTAATGCAATAACAGTTTGTGCAATATACTAGAAATTAAACTTCTCTTTTTTATGCATGCATAAAATATTCATGACTGTATATGTTGACTAGTTTGTGATCATCACTAGTTATAATAAGATAAATTTTAGAAGGAAGCAAACAAAGGTCTGATATTTGCTGCACTTATTGCTTTCATCCCACACTGTGACAAACTATAGGGTAAAATGTCGGGATGCATCCTAACTCGGGATTCTAACTTAATCTAACCTAACTTAGAAGGCCATACAAGTTATTCCACTGCCAATTGTACAGTTGCATGGACACCCACCACTGAACTGCATAGACCTGATTTACAATGTTTCTTACTTTGAGTTTGGTAGGTTAAAGACTATGATTCATCCTAAATATTCCAATGAAAGTTTCCATTAAAGAGATTACAGAAAAACCACGTGCACAACATTTCCCGTGTTTGGAACCTTAACTGAATGGGACTAAACCACTGGTTGATTTGAGGTTTAAACACTCATAGCATTCAGCAAATCTTGCTTTGTACTTAAGAAGGGATGATTCCATGGGCATGGAGGAATAATAAAGTTTCTTGATACTTTATGTGAAATTGGTGAATGACATTAAATTCCCAGACAGTTTGACAAAACCTTGACATCAGGCAGTCGCTGTTAAATTTTAAAATAAATATATTGCATGTTGAAAACTTGGAGGAATCGAATGCATCCACGTACTTGAGCATGAAAATTTATGAAGTGAATTGGTCGAAAGTGGTAGATAACTGGTACACAACAGCAGACAAAAACCTCCTATAAGTGGTTGTAAATAGCTTATACACTGTAAACGCTTGTCACCTACCAATTTTGTCCAATGTTCACAAACTTGAACAGTTATATCTTTGATGGTAAATACAACACTATTCATCATAAGTCCTTGTAATCCTTATGGTAAAAATGCCAGAATGAATGTCATTTGACCATTTTTTATATCAGATTTGGTGTGGACAAGCAGTTAAAGTATTATGGTACTACTGTCTACTGTACTTTGTAACAATTTGGGTACAGGATAATTTCATTTTGTTCCGACACAATATACAAACCCTCGGTCCTTTACATTAGGGATTACTTTCAGGCGTAGGCTGGAAACGGCCATTGAACTTCAAACAAGGTGGTTAGGCAGTTAACTACTGTCTGGGAGGCGGGAGTACCGCCTGCCCGGATGTAAACATTCCAATTTGCTTTCGGCCGTCGTAGCACACGGACGTTGTTCTTCACTGCTCTCTGCCTGACAGCTTTCTTTTCTTCGCAATTGGTGGGAAATTTTACCCTTGTTTGTTATAGATTAATCATCCAAACCTTTCTATCCCCAGCGTGTATGTCCTGGGGTAGGGGGGTGAAAAATGTAACTGTTTTTGGTCTAGAGTCGACGTGGACCCACACGCCCTCTGTACATCTTGCAGGGGACGTGTGTGTTCACGCGATGACCCTTGTAGTGAGTGTTGCTCTTGGTCCCCTGAGCAATGGGGAAAGTTTAAGGGGAGGAGACGTTACCGTCGTAAGCCTACCAAGGAGTCGTCCAAGGGAAACACGCCCCCGACGACTCCAGCGGTGGCGAATGTGTCGGGCTCGTTTCTCCCTCCCGGCGAACTTCCCCTTCTTGCTCCCTCTCCCTCAGTTGAGGACTCCCCCTCCCCTTCCTCTTTCGTTTCATCGTTTGTGGAAGGGCGCGGGGGAGAGTTGGACCGGGACATCCTCTCGGAGGTTTCTTCCCGTTCCGGAGGGGAGTTTTTTCCTTCGGAGCGGGTAGAGGCTTCCTGTACTAACCCGACTCTCGCTTCAGGTCTCGGGCTGGATAGCCAAGCTACGAACCCAACCTCAACCTGGCTACACCTGGGCCTACCTGGCACAACACTAGAGGGATTGGCTCCACTGGCCCCCGCTCCAGTTACCACTCACTCGGCAACGACAGCCACTACTACGACCGTCACCATGTCCAGGTTTGCACAGCTCCCAGTGTCGGTAGCATCACACCTTGACACCCAGGTATCGGCGTCCCCTGCGTTGCAACACGCTGTACTGCTGCCGCCTAGCTTCCTGGCCCTGTTCACACGAGCTGGCCCCGCCTACATGGTGACATCATCATACCCGTATGTGACTGTCGCTGCCCCTGTTGCTGACCCTGGCCTGTCTGCATCCACTGTTCCTCGCCTTACGTTCCAGCCCGACCCTTCGTCTGTTCCTGTCCTCATCCCATCGACTCTGGTGTGGCCTGACATGACTATCCACGCGGGAGGGGCGGCGCCTGCATTCCCGGCCCCGCCCACTTTTGTTCCTGGCCGACGAGCAGCTGCTTCCACCCAGGCAAATGCTGGCTCGAGCTCTGCGGTCTCTGCCCGGGATGTACCTTTTGCTGCAGCCCCTCCTGCTGTTCCTGAGTCTTCAGCCACGCTCTCCTGGCTTGGGGACCTGACAGCGTTCCTAAAGCAGATGGTGAAGAAGAAGAAGAAGAAGAGGTCTAGGAAGGTGTCGTCGTCTTCATCTTCGTCTTCGTCATCATCATCGTCTTCGTCTGCTGCCTCTTCCACTTCTCCTTCCGAGGCTTCGCAGCCGAAGAAGAAGAAGCCTGCTTCTTTCCCCCCCCCCCCCTAAGAAGCCTCGCACCAAGGCTTCCAAGGGTCTGCCTCCTTCCACAGGGAAGGCAGTGGGATCTCTCGTCGGCTCTTCCTGATCCTCGGATCAGGGAACCACATCCCTGGCCTCCGGGTCAGTGGCATCGGGAGCCAAGGACGTGCAGACCAAGGCCTGCAACCCCGCTGCACCTAAGAAAATTCCTGCTTCGAAGGCCAGCGAGTCCGCGTCGGACACTCGTTCGCGAGTTGCTCCAGGTCCCCAAGGAGACCCAGGTACCCCAGTCTGATACGGGAGAAACTTCTCGCTGTACAGACCAGGGCGTGGGGCGAGAGAAAGAGCCCGAGCATGCAGGTGCTCCGGCTCTTCCTGCTGGCACTCCTTTAAGTGCCAAGTCAGGTTCCCGGGGTAGCGCTTCAGCCCCGCGTAGCCGAACGCAAGGAGAGGTGGAGAAGAGGTCCCCTGCTCAGTCTTCCCGAGAGGTTACGGCCTCGAAGAAGACTGGGGCGCGTCCAGAGGACAGCGCAAGCTCACACCAGCCAGCCGCGCGCTCGACTCCTCCCAGTCCCCGGCCACGTCTGCGCGGCCAGCCTGGCTCAGGGGAGGCGAGTGCGCGGCTCGGCTCTCGCGAGCCGCTCCGCTCTCTTCGGGAGATTGCTTTGCCTGGGCTAAAGCAGTCTCCTCGACCCAGGAGCTCGTCATCACCGCGGGTTGGTGACTGCTCTTGGCCCACTGCCTCTGCTGGTTCTGCCAGTAAAGCCAGTGGGAGCGCCCGATCATCCTCGCCTGTCCCCTCCACCCCTTCGGTTTCTTCCAGGGGGCGCGAGTCGGAGAGGAGGAACTCTGGAGAGTGTTCTCCTCAGAGTTCTACTGTGTGGGGGTACAAACCTGGCTCGGTTCTCGGCTCGACCAGGTCTTACGCCCACGTGGTTCAGGAAGGTCCACGGGGGTCTGCCGAGGTTCTCCCTCCTGCGGGGAAAGTAGTTCGGGAGGACCGCACTCTGGAGGGACTCGAGGGTCCTCTGCCCCAGGATGCGGACACCCCCGAAATACAGAGGACTTTTGCGGAGGTTATCGCGCTGATTCGTCAGCACAATGGCCTCGGGGAAGGGACCACGGCCTCATCTGTGGATCGTCCGTCGCGCCTCGAATCCTTCTGGGGACCCAAGAAGGAACCCAAGACTTTGGTGGGGCTGCCATGGTCCACGCTTGCCGAGGGGGTACTCGACCAGGTGAACAGTCTTGTGTCTGGGCAAGACAGTTCGCTTCGTTCAAGCCGCTCGGACAAGCTTCTTCCTCCTCCTCTGCCTCGACAGAAGCGCTTCTACTTACCAGTTGAAGGGGCGTTACTGACTAAGCAGGTTGACCCGGACCTGACTCGTCTGGATCTGGGTCTGTCGTTGCAGCAATTGACTGCAGTGAGTATCTCCCCTCTCTCAGCAAGAAGCTGCAACCCTGGAAGCCACCGCCATGGCGGCCTTCCAAGCAGTCTCCTGGCTCGATCTGTGGTCCTTCACAGTATCAGGCGCTATTGTACCTGGGGAGGACTCCGCCTTTGGGAGACTGTGCCAGTCTAGGGGTAGGGCTATCTCCTACCTCGCCCACCAGACTGCGAACCTGTGGGCGAATCTTGTGCTAAAGCGAGGGGATGCCGTTCTCTCTCGCTTCGCCAGGTCTGTAGGTCCCGAGTCAGCTATCGCCCTGCAGGATGGACCATTGCTGGGTTCCTCCTCTCTCTTCCCCAGAGAGCTGGTGGACGCCGCGGTGGACAAGCGCCGTGCCGATGACAGCTACCGGCTTGTCCACCACGCAGTGGCCAAGACCTCTGGGTCTTCGCATTCCACTGTGGCCAGGTCTTCGGGCCAGGCTGGCACTTCCTCGGCCCCTAAGAAATCCCAGTCTTCGAAGGGGTCCCGAGGAAACACCCAGCCTTCTTCTTCCTCGAGAAGGGGGGTCCCTCCCGCCCTTTTCAGCCCACTTTCCAAGCCGGTAAAGGGGGCAAGGGTAAGAAGAAGAAGGGGAAACGCTAGGGGCAGCGTTCCCCCCCAAAAGCAGCTGAAGGTGGGGGGTTGCCTGTCGAGCCATTGGGCAACTTGGCAGCGACATGGAGCCAAGACCTGGATAGTGGATGTCCTTCAGGAGGGATATCTACTACCCTTCGAGTCTCGGCCTCCCCTCACCTACTCTCCGGTCCATCTCCAGACTTATGTTCCAGGATTGTCGAAGGACACCGCACTACAGCAAGAAGTGAAAGCCATGCTGAGCAAGGGTGCTGTAGAAGTTGTGTCGGACCAGTCTCCAGGCTTTTACGGCCGTGTCTTTCTCGTAGAGAAAGCCTCAGGGGTATGGAGACCGGTCATAGACCTCTCTCCCTTGAACCATTTCATTCGCCAGACTTGGTTCACAATGGAAACAACGCAAACCGTGGTGGCCTCCATCAGGGAGAACGACTTCATGCTTACGGTGGACCTGAAGGATGCGTATTTCCAGATACCCATTCATCCGTCCTCTCGCAAGTACCTCCGCTTTGTCCTCGGGGAGGAGTCGGTCTTCCAATTCAGGGCACTTTGTTTCGGGCTCTCAACCGCTCCCCAGGTGTTCACGAGAGTTTCTCCCTCGTGTCAGCTTGGGCCCACTTGCACAGGATGTGTCTTCTGAGGTATCTCGACGACTGGCTAGTCCTGGTGAGCTCTCGCTCGCAGTTGCTACAGGACAGGGATCGGCTCCTCGAGTTTTGCCGGGATCTAGGGATCGTGGTAAACCTGGAGAAGTCAGATCTCACCCCCCAAGCAGAGGATAAAGTAGCTGGGCATGCTGATAGATACAGTGGCAGCGAAAGTCTTTCCCTTGGACTCTTGTATCAGCAAGTTCAGGCAGGCAGCACAGCTGTTCCTGTCACGGCAGGAGCAACCAGCTCTGCAATGGCAAGTCGTCATCGGTCACCTGTCGTCTTTGGAGAAGCTAGTACCTCATGGGCGTCTTCACCTGCGGTCTCTCCAGTGGAGACTAAAGGAGTATTGGTCCCAGTCCCAAGACCCCTAGTCCTTCCTCATCCCTCTTTCCGAGGAGGTGAGGAAGGACCTTCGCTGGTGGTCAGATGACAGGAACCTCTTGATAGGAGTATCCCTGCATACTCCCCCTCCTGACATGCTTCTGTTTTCGGACGCATCGACCAAGGGATGGGGCGCACACCTGGAGGAGTTGCTGACTTCGGGAGTGTGGCACCGAGACGATGAGCACCTTCACATCAACATCCTGGAACTCAAGGCAGCCTTCCTGGCCCTCCAAGAGTTCCGGGATCGAGTGATGGGACACTCCGTGGTACTGATGAGTGACAATACCACTGTAGTGGCATACGTCAACAAGCAAGGGGGACTGGTGTCCCACCAGCTTCATCAGTTGGCTCACTTGGTAGAGCTGTCAGCCAGGTACATTCCAGGCAAGAGGAATGTCGTTTCAGACAAGCTCAGCCGCCAGAACCAGGTGGTAGGGACCGAATGGTCCCTCCATCAGGAAGTAGCGGAAAGGCTGTTCGACCTATGGGGGCGTCCAGCCATCGATCTGTTTGCCACCCGGCACAACAGAAAGCTCCAGGTCTTCTGTTCTGTCGTGCCGGACCCATGGGCCGCTGCGGAGGACACGTTCCAACACCCGTGGGACAATCTCGACGCATACGCCTTTCCTCGCGTTCTGTCTGATTTTCAAGTGATCAGTGATGATCACCTCGAATCTCAGAATGACTCTGGTGGCACCCAAATGGCCCCAGGCTGTTTGGTACCAGGACCTGCTAGCTCTCCTCTCCGAGGCGCCGAGAGAGATTCCCCCCTGGCCCAACCTCCTGCGTCAACCTCATGCAGAGCGGTTCCACCTGGCAGTGTATTCCCTGTGTCTTCACAGCTGGAAGTTATCCACCATCTCTTGCGAGCGAGAGGCTTTTCACGCCGCGCAGCAACAGAGATGGCAGGATACCTCAGAAGATCCTCCACAGTGGTATACCAGGGAAAGTGGTCCGTCTTCTGTGGTTGGTGTCGTCGAAGGAGTATCTCTCCGGTCAGAGCTACTGTTCAGCAGGTTGCAGACTTCCTCGTCTTCCTTCGCCGAGAGAAGCTTCTCTCCGTTTCAGCTGTGAAAGGCTACCGCGCTGCACTCGGCCCAGTCTTACGGCTGAAAGGAGTAGACATCTCCTCCTCCTTCGAGATTTCTCTACTCATGAGAAGATTCGAACGGTCTTGCCCACCCAGGGATCTCAGGCCCCCTGCGTGGGACATGACTCTCGTCCTAAGGAGCCTGACTTGTGCACCGTATGAGCCTTTACGAGAGTCGTCAAACAGGGATCTGACCTTCAAGACCGTCTTCTTGCTAGCCCTGGCATCGGTGAAGAGAGTTGGCGAACTTCACGGACTTTCCTTTGATGTTAAACACTTGAGGGGATGGGGGTCAGTTACGCTCGATTTTGTCCTGGATTTCGTAGTGAAGGCTCAGAACCCTTCGGTCCCTGATGCACGGTTCGAGTCCTTCACAATCCCCTCCCTAGAGGACTTTGTAGGTAATGAACCAGACGAGATGCTACTGTGTCCTGTTAGAGTGCTGCGGCGCTATCTGAAGAGAACTCGGCGCCTCCGGCCTGAGTGTCGATGACTCTTCGTTAGCACTGGCTCGACCAAGAAAGAAGTGTCCAAGAACACCATCTCTTTTTGGCTTCATGAGACGATAAGGAGAGCGTACCCTGCTGCAGGAGAAGACGACACTGGTACGCTTCATCCGAGAACTCACGAGGTCCGCAGCATTGGTCCGTTCCTCGCATTCTGGAAGAATATGTCGGTGTCACAGGTGCTGAAGGCGAGCGTGTGGTCCCAGCAGACTACCTTCACCTCCTTCTACCTCCGGGATGTTGCGCACAAGTCCTTGGACACTTTTTCCTTGGTTCCTGTGGTGGCTGCTCAACAAGTTGTGTAGCTTATCCAGCTCCTCTAACAGGACAGGTTGCATCTCGCCTAAGTTGTACGGTTGTGATTGGGAGATTGAATGTGGAGTGACTGGCCTCTCTTCTCTCTCCCCATCCTGGCTTTCTTCCCATGGGCAGGGAGCGGATGTGCCGTTACAAGCTGGATCTGGCGATCGAGACAGGTAAGCACATAACGGGAGCTCCCGTTCTGTTTCCGTTCAGGTTAATAGAAGCAACCCCATTCCATCCTCTTGCAAGGGGAGGAAGGAGACGATGACTATAAGACAAACCCAATGCTTGTATTTGCCTTATTGTCATCCGACGTCATATTCTTCCTAGCCTACTTTGCATGAACTGACGTCTCCTCTTTCATGCAAAGGGACCCAGAAGTCTGACAACTGATCCTGCGTTTCTTACAACCCAATCTTTTGTCAGAGGCAGTTTTTCCCTTCCTCGCTCTCACAACCAGGAAGGGAAGACAAGGTGGTGAACTCCAGTCAGTTCAGAGAGACTTTATCAGATTCCTCCCTCCAATCAGTAAGTCTCCTAATGTAAAGGACCAAGGGTGTGTATATTGTTTTGGAACAAGTAACAATTTTTAAAAGAAAATTGTATTTTTCCTAACTATAAAAACCCAAGGTCCTTTACACTTTATGCCCACCTCATGCCACCCCTCAATCTGATACCTGGGCCGAAAGGCAAATTGGAATGTTTACATCCGGGCAGGCGATACTCCCGCCTCCCAGACAGTAGTTAACTGCCTAACCACCTTGTTTGAAGTTCAACGGCCGTTTCCAGCCTATGCCTGAAAGTAATTCCTAATGTAAAGGACCTCGGGTTTGTATAGTTAGGAAAAATATAATTTACTTTTAAAAATTGTTATTTATCACTTATCTTGTCCATCAGGACTCTTACTGAAGACCCCAAATGGGCCATAGTAATCACTATCAAACTAAATTTCTGTTCAAATCTTGACTTGAGGCAGGCAATGGGATCGGGTTCGGAAGCATGGGAGCCAGGTAAAGGAAAGGGTGGTATAGTATGAGGACTGGGAATGGGAGACTATAGACACAGGTTCAGAAACAGGAGGAACAATATAGAGGGATGAATAAATTTGTTTTTATTTAGCATTTCCCAACGTTTTGAGAGAGAGAGAGAGAGAGAGAGAGAGAGAGAGAGAGAGAGAGAGAGAGAGAGAGAGAGAGAGAGAGAGAGAGAGTGTAATTGTCGTAAGTGAGTGCTTCGGTTGTTGGAAGAGGGATGAGGTCGTTAGTTTGTTTACGGCGCTGTCTGTCTGTGGAATATGTGTGAGGATTTTTCGGTTTTGAAGGCAGTCTTTTTGAGTCTTGAGTCAGAGCTAGTGCTGGTCTGTCGTTTGGTTTGGACAGTTTTTTTGTGCTGATGCAAAGTTGTTGTTTTCCCTTGTTAGTGTGCTGTTCTTGTTGCTGTATGTTCATGAGTCGTGTGTTTTTCTGTTTTGGTTTGGTTTGTGTGGTTTTTGTGCTGTGTTGGCGACCGTGGGCGCCTTACTCCATCTTCCAGCAACCGAGGACCAGGGTGAGTGTTGTGTACTTTTTTTGTGTTTTGAAATTCCGCCACATAATATTTGGCGCCCAACGTGGGGCAGCTATAAATTGCAGCTGCAATTGAGGTTGGTGGCTGGTAGTGTGACTGAAGAGAAGGATGGAAGAGGAACTGGTAAGGTTGAGAGAGGAGAATACGTGGTTGAGGGGTGAGAATGAGAGATTGAGGAGTCAGTTGGAGGAGGTGGAGGGAATGCTAGGAAGTGCAAAAGAAGAAATGAAAGGGAGATGAAAGAGTCAGAAGAGAGAATGGAAGAGAGGGTGGATAAAAAGTTGGAGGAATGATGAAAAGTGTGGAAGAAATGATGAAAGGTATGTTCAAAGGTGTTTTTTTGGAGAAGGGGCTGTTGGAGGCAGGTTCTCTGGAACGTGTGAAGGGGCAAGAGAGAAAGAAAAGGAGGAAGAAGTGAATGGAAGCGTGAGTGATGAAAGTGATATGGGAATAGGAAGTAAGAAACGAGGGAATGAGAGGCAGGGTAAGGAAAAGGGAATGAAAAGCAAGGGAAGGAACAGAGGGAAAGTAAGGATAAGTCAGGGAAGAAAAAGGGAAGAAGGGAAAGGGAAAGGAAACTGGTAAGAAGGGTAAGGAAGTGGGAAAGGCAGGAAAGAAGGGAGAGGGTGAAGGCAGTAGTGATAGTGAGGTGGACGGAGGTGAGTGGATAAAAGTGGATAAAAAGAGGGGAGAAGAGTGTAATGAGTAAGATGAATGTAAGTGCAGAAGTGGACTCTTTGTATTCGGAAGAGGGTATGAAAGGACAGAGCTAAAGTAGCGAAAGTGAGAGTGAAAGTGAGAAAGAAGTGAGAAAGGCTATGTATGTGAGGGAGGTACCCGGTGTGAAAGGTATAATGAGTATGGAAGTAGGGATGTGCATGATTTCTTTAGGGAGTATGAAAGGTTTTGTCAGGATAAGTATGGGGAGAGTAAGAGAGTGTGGGCACGAGAATTAGGAGAATATTTGACTGGGTTTTGCTTGATATGTATAGGGTTATTATGAGTGTGGGAGATGTTGAGTATGACAAGGTGAAAGCTAGACTAGTTGAGCAAGCGAGGCGTATGAAAGCGAGTGTTAAGTATAAGAGGAAGAATGAATTTGATGAGGCAAGAATGAAAGCTGGGGAAACCTTGTCACTGTATGCTTGTAGGCTGGAGATGTTGGCAAGGAAGAAGTTTGGGGATGATGGGATAGATGAATGTAAGGAATTAGTAAGTGGGAAGTTGTTAGGGACAGTGCCAGATGGAGTTAGAGAATTTGTGAACTTGAAGCGGAAGGAGAAGAAAAGATGGACGAATGAAAGGTTGACTTGGGGAGAAATTTTGGAAATTGTAGAAGATTATGAGCTTGACAGGGTTATAAAAGAGAGCAGAAGTGTAAGTGTAAGGGCTGGGGTAGATGAGAGAGTGCCAGAGTTTGGAAGCTTTAGGGATGCAGTGTTGAGGGGCCCAATGAGAATGGCCGATAGTGTAATAGATAGGAGTGTAAGAGCAAGTAATGTGGAGGTGCCAGTGAGGATGAATGATGGGTTTGTAAGGGAACAACGGGTTGGACGGGTTAGGGATAGTAGTGTACAGAGGGGAAGGTCGATGAGTGGAAGTCGAGCGAAGTGTTTTAGATGTGGAAAGGAAGGACATACAAAGAATGAGTGTAGGTGGGCTTTAGGAGCGTGTTTCGAGTGTGTGGGCAATCGGGACATTTGGTAAGGGAGTGTACTGAAGAAGGGGGGTTAAATGCTACAGGTGCGGACAGGTGGGTCATATTGCTAATGGTTGTAGGGGTACCCGAGTGAATGTAATATGTGGCAACTGTGGTAAGAATGGGCATTATGCGAGAATGTGTTCAGAACCGAGAGCGAAGTGTGTTGAATGTGGAATGGAAGGGCATGTATCAAGTGTATGTAGACGAAAGAGGGTGACTGTGACAGCGAATTCGGGAAACTAAGTGTGAAGGGGGTTCAAATGGTTGGATCCTCCAGGATGCAAGCGGTGCGTGTGATGCATGTACGTGAGGGGTTGTTGCATGAGGATCAACAATTGGTTTTGATAGAGTATGGTAAAAAACGTAAGAAAGGGAAGAACGTAAGTAAACTGAATGGACGTAAGTTGTGTGATAGGGGTGTGAGTGCCAGAGTGGAAATGAGTGATAAAGCGTGTAATACGGATGAATGGGATGGTATGGATAGAACGTATAGCATATGCGGGTTTGATATAACTGAGTTGACTGAACGTGTAGGGGTTAGTGAACGGTTGGAGGTGAGCGAAAGTGTAAGAGTAAGAGAGCGTAGCAGTAATATACGAAGTGATTGAAAGCATGAATGAATCGTTGCAAGAATTGGAAAGGTCAATGAGTGAATGGGATGGGTTAGTTGAAGAATTGGGGAGGTATTTGGGAACGAGTTAGAGGGTATAGATGAGATTGTGGATGAAATTGAGAGTGGTAATAGTGAAGAAGATAGCGTGAATCTGAGAGAGAATGGAGGAGAAGATGTGAGTTTGAATGTTGCTAGAAGAGAGAATGATTCTGAGAGAATGAGTGCGTGCCCAAACATAACGCGATCTAGAGGACCTGCTAGTGAGCATCCATTTGCTGCAATACCTAATACTAGAACTTGACCGGACATAGTACACAAGTCAACTATCAACAAAGTCTAAATCGTGGAAAATTATCTCCAACTGTGACAATACATCAAAATGGGTAAATCAGTCATAAAAGGACTTAACACTGACTAATTTATAAAAAGGCTACCAAATGCAAGAAAACTTCACCAATTGGGCACAAAAAACATCAACCAGAGAAGCAAAGAATTCCAAAATGAGCTGCTTCATACTACTGGTCTACAGTCATAAGCTGGTAGAAACAAACTGAATAAATTTTTGCTGAGTTGTATTTCCCCAAAAGTGGGTAGGGCCAGTCACCTACCCAATTAAATATTAGAGCTACTTAGAATTTCAGAATTTTAGCTGCCATGCAAGTTGAAACTAATAGCTATGTTTGGTAAGTTACTTATATAAAACCATACTTTACATTCATACTTAATTAAGTAAGGCGATTTGAAAGAGGTGTGAAAGGTGTTGGTTGGGAAATGCTAAAAGGGGGAGAAATATAGAGGGATGAATAAATTTGTTTTTATTTAGCATTTCCCAAGGTTTTGAGAGAGAGAGAGAGAGAGTGTAATTGTCGTAAGTGAGTGCTTCGGTTGTTGGAAAAGGGATGAGGTCGTTAGTTTGTTTACGGCGCTGTCTGTCTGTGGAATATGTGTGAGGATTTTTCGGTTTTGAAGGCAGTTTTTTTTGAGTCTTGAGTCAGAGCTAGTGCTGGTCTGTCGTTTGGTTTGGACAGTTTTTTTGTGCTGATGCAAAGTTGTTGTTTTCCCTTGTTAGTGTGCTGTTCTTGTTGCTGTATGTTCATGAGTCGTGTGTTTTTCTGTTTTGGTTTGGTTTGTGTGGTTTTGTGTGCTGTGTTGGCGACCGTGGACGCCTTACTCCATCTTCCAGCAACCAAGGACCAGGGTGAGTGTTGTGTACTGTTTTTTTGTGTTTTGAAATTCCGCCACAACAATAACATCATCCGAAGACTTGGTAGAATCCTGGCTAGCTAAAGTCTACTATTATTGGCTCTAGAAGCTGCCTTCCTTCTTCCTGTCTTTCCAATTTAGCTAAAAGTGACCTTAAATTCTTCCACTTTTACTATCCAGTCTTTACATTCCTCACACGTCAAATCCACTGAACATACCTGTCCCCTACAATCTGTACAAAGGGTATGTGGGTCGTGCCTAGAAGCCTTTGTCAATCTTGTATTGCAGCCTTTGCTGCAATACCTAATACTAGAACTTGAGTCGGACATAGTACACAAGTCAACTATCAACAAAGTCTAAATCGTGGAAAATTATCTCCAACTGTGACAATACATCAAAAATTGGGTAAATCAGTCATAAAAGGACTTAACACTGACTAATTATGCCGAAAAGGCTACCAAATGCAAGAAAACTTCACCAATTGGGCAAAAAACATCAACCAGAGAAGCAAAGAATTCCAAAATGAGCTGCTTCATACTACTGGTCTACAGTCATAAGCTGGTAGAAACAAACTGAAGCTCTTTTGCTGAGTTGTTCCTCTCTTTCCCCAAAAGTGGGTAGGGCCAGTCACCTACCCAATTAAATATTATTTTGCAGTAATTTCAGAATTTTAGCTGCCATGCAAGTTGAAACTAATAGCTATGTTTGGTAAGTTACTTATATAAAACCATACTTTACATTCATACTTAATTAAGTAAGGCGATTTGAAAGAGGTGTGAAAGGTGTTGGTTGGGAAATGCTAAAAGGGGGGAGAAATATAGAGGGATGAATAAATTTGTTTTTATTTAGCATTTCCCAAGGTTTTGAGAGAGAGAGAGAGAGAGTGTAATTGTCGTAAGTGAGTGCTGTGTTGTTGGAAAAGGGATGAGGTTGTTAGTTTGTTTAAACGGCGCTGTCTGTCTGTGGAATATGTGTGAGGATTTTTCGGTTTTGAAGGCAGTTTTTTGAGTCTTGAGTCAGAGCTAGTGCTGGTCTGTCGTTTGGTTTGGACAGTTTTTTTGTGCTGATGCAAAGTTGTTGTTTTCCCTTGTTAGTGTGCTGTTCTTGTTGCTGTATGTTCATGAGTCGTGTGTTTTTCTGTTTTGGTTTGGTTTTGTGGTTTTGTGTGCTGTGTTGGCGATCGTGGACGCCTTGTTTCCATCTTCCAGCAACCCAGGACCAGGGTGAGTGTTGTGTACTTTTTTTTGTGTTTTGAAATTCCGCCACAACAATAACATCATCCCAAGACTTGGTAGAATCTGGCTAGCTAAAGTCTACTATTATTGGCTCTAGAAGCTGCCTTCCTCTTCCTGTCTTTCCAATTTAGCTAAAAGTGACCTTAAATTCTTCCACTTTTACTATCCAGTCTTTACATTCCTCACACGTCAAATCCACTGAACATACCTGTCCCCTACAATCTTTTACAAAGGGTATGTGGGTCGATGAGAAGCCTTTGTCAATCTTGTATTGCAGCCTTTGCTGCAATACCTAATACTAGAACTTGAGTCGGACATAGTACACAAGTCAACTATCAACAAAGTCTAAATCGTGGAAAATTATCTCCAACTGTGACAATACATCAAAAATTGGGTAAATCAGTCATAAAAGGACTTAACACTGACTAATTATGCCGAAAAGGCTACCAAATGCAAGAAAACTTCACCAATTGGGCAAAAAACATCAACCAGAGAAGCAAAGAATTCCAAAATGAGCTGCTTCATACTACTGGTCTACAGTCATAAGCTGGTAGAAACAAACTGAAGCTCTTTGCTGAGTTGTTCCTCTCTTTCCCCAAAAGTGGGTAGGGCCAGTCACCTACCCAATTAAATATTAGCGCTACTGCGAATTTCAGAATTTTAGCTGCCATGCAAGTTGAAACTAATAGCTATGTTTGGTAAGTTACTTATATAAAACCATACTTTACATTCATACTTAATTAAGTAAGGCGATTTGAAAGAGGTGTGAAAGGTGTTGGTTGGGAAATGCTAAAAGGGGGGAGAAATATAGAGGGATGAATAAATTTGTTTTTATTTAGCATTTCCCAAGGTTTTGAGAGAGAGAGAGAGAGAGTGTAATTGTCGTAAGTGAGTGCTTCGGTTGTTGGAAAAGGGATGAGGTCGTTAGTTTGTTTACGGCGCTGTCTGTCTGTGGAATATGTGTGAGGATTTTTCGGTTTTGAAGGCAGTCTTTTTGAGTCTTGAGTCAGAGCTAGTGCTGGTCTGTCGTTTGGTTTGGACAGTTTTTTGTGCTGATGCAAAGTTGTTGTTTTCCCTTGTTAGTGTGCTGTTCTTGTTGCTGTATGTTCATGAGTCGTGTGTTTTTCTGTTTTGGTTTGGTTTGTGTGGTTTTGTGTGCTGTGTTGGCGACCGTGGACGCCTTACTCCATCTTCCAGCAACCAAGGACCAGGGTGAGTGTTGTGTACATTTTTTTGTGTTTTGAAATTCCGCCACAACAATAACATCATCCGAAGACTTGGTAGAATCCTGGCTAGCTAAAGTCTACTATTATTGGCTCTAGAAGCTGCCTTCCTCTTCCTGTCTTTCCAATTTAGCTAAAAGTGACCTTAAATTCTTCCACTTTTTACTATCCAGTCTTTACATTCCTCACACGTCAAATCCACTGAACATACCTGTCCCCTACAATCTGTACAAAGGGTATGTGGGTCGTGAGAAGCCTTTGTCAATCTTGTATTGCAGCCTTTGCTGCAATACCTAATACTAGAACTTGAGTCGGACATAGTACACAAGTCAACTATCAACAAAGTCTAAATCGTGGAAAATTATCTCCAACTGTGACAATACATCAAAATTGGGTAAATCAGTCATAAAAGGACTTAACACTGACTAATTATGCCGAAAAGGCTACCAAATGCAAGAAAACTTCACCAATTGGGCAAAAACATCAACCAGAGAAGCAAAGAATTCCAAAATGAGCTGCTTCATACTACTGGTCTACAGTCATAAGCTGGTAGAAACAAACTGAAGCTCTTTGCTGAGTTGTTCCTCTCTTTCTTAAAAGTGGGTAGGGCCAGTCACCTACCCAATTAAATATTAGCGCTACTGCGATATATTTTCAGAATTTTAGCTGCCATGCAAGTTGAAACTAATAGCTATGTTTGGTAAGTTACTTATATAAAACCATACTTTACATTCATACTTAATTATAGGTTTAGCTACAAATCCCAACTTTCCTACCCAAATAATTGTTAGATACAGGCTGGGAGTAGGAGAAACACATGAATTCATACACATCAACAACAATGATAAAAAAGCATATACATTAAACCTTATAGGATTCACTCATGTTACGTGACAAAAAAGTGCAAGTGAGGTGTTGGTGGAGGAGGTGGCTGCTCGTCCCGCCGATTCTGTTAGGCAAAGGTCACTGTCATACTCCCTTAAACCTGGGAGGAGTCATAGTGGTAGCCCAAGGGAGGTCGGTGCCATCTGCCCACAGGTAGTCGCCGCCTCAGTCTGACCTGTTACTGCATCCCAGGTTGTGACAGAGAGCCATTGGAAAGGTGTCTCTATGAAAGTGCATTGTCTTTCTTCGAGTTCTGAGGAGTCCAGTCCCAGGCGCCAATGGCATTTTATGGACAAATCACAGCCACTGAAAAGGCGTGCATTAGATGTGTCCCACTCTCCTCTGGTGCCCTACAAGAGGTTCAGAGAACCTGCTCGCAGCCCTCGTCTGTCCTGCAGTTACTGGGACAGCCCAGAGCGTTTTTCTTCAGAGCGCTTGGAGGTAGAGAGCCAATATCAGGCTCCCAAACTCTCTGCTTCTTACTCTTGTAAACACTCCTTTTCATCTAAGAATCTGTGGTCATTTGAGCACCCGAGCGCACAGCAGCTCCTGAGCTCCCATTAGTGTCTGAGCGCCCGAGAGCATCTGAGTGCCCAATAGCGCCTGAACATCCAGCCTCAGCTTTCGAGCATGTGGTGCCAGATCCAGTGTTTGTGGTGCCAGCCTTTGCACAGCTGACGCCTTTTCTTCAGACACCTGCCTCAGGTACTCAACGCCAACTGGACAGTATATTGAGCCTGCTCAAGAAGGCTCCATCAACTCCTCAACCTCCAGCAGACTTGTCTTTGCCCGCGATGTAATCGGATGTGGAAAAGGAAGTAGATCAGGACACTCCTTCGGCTTATGCGGCCTTTACGAGATTTTTGCTTGCTAGTTTTCTTGATTTCTTCTCACCAGCGGGACCGGCTTCGCCAGCTTCAGCATTTTTAACGAGCATCCAAACTCCAGTAGCCTTCCTAAGATGGTGCTTTCTTCCTCAGCGAGGAAAGCCTTAACCGAGGTTGAGGGTTGGCTCTCTGAGAAGAGAGAGCAGGGAAAGGCCTCCTTCAGTTTTCCTCCTTCCAGGCTGTCTTGAAGGAGATACTTATCGTACGCCACGAGAGAAGCTCCTTCCTTAGGAGTCTCTGCCTCCTCCCAAGGGGACTTCTCTGGGCTGATTGATTCATCCTGAAGGTCGGCTTTTTCATCTGCCAAAGTTATGTTCTCTGCAACAGAACTGGACCATCTCCTCAAGAACCTTTTTAAGGTTTTTGAAGTCCTGAGTTTCTTGGACTGGTCTGTGGGAGCCCTTGCGCATAAAATTAAGAACTGTGCTGTTTTACCTGACGATTGTTCCGTGGACTGGCTCAGTGTCCTTTCTTGTACAGATAAGGACATTAGAGATGGCTCCCAGGAGTTGGCCTCTCTTTTTGCTATGGGGGTACTCAAGAAGAGAGAGCTTTGGTGTTCGTACACCACTAAGGGGGTCACTTTTTGGAAGTCGGCGCTTCTCTTCTCTCACCTTGACCGTTATCACCAGTTTCCACAATCAAGAAATCGTGTAGGATCTTCTAAAAAAGTCATCGCAGGACCTCTTGGCCCAGTTGACTAGATGCCCTAAGGAGATGACTGCCTTCGGCGCCAAGATGACCTCTTCTCTTCAGCCACAGCCCTTTCGGAGTAGCAGACAAAGGATGGATGGATGTATGAGTTTTAGGGCAAAAGCCCAGGCGCTGGGGCCAAAGAAGCCATTCAGCGCCGTAATGGAAACTAAATAAATTATATTATGAAAAATGAGTTAATGAGTGTATGATGAAGATGGTTCATAGATAAATTACAATATGATAAATGAATGAATTAATGAAGAAAATGCTTAATAAATAAATATATATATATATCTATGATGTGATTAATAAAATATAATTAAATTTTATTAAAAATGTTTATAGACTTTAAAAAGGAGATGAGAGCAGAAATATCTGCTTCATCTCCCAAAATATCACAGAGGGATTTACCTCTAAAATATCTCTCTCTTTGGTTAAAATATCTGGGGCAAGCAACCAGAATGTGCTCCACTGTTAGCATCTCACCACATAAGCACACTCTGGGAGGCTGCCCCCTTCTAAAATAAACTGATGGGTCAAATAAGTGTGCCCAATCCTCATTCTGCTTAAAACTATTTCTGTTCGTCTATCCGACTGGAAAGACGAAAGCCACGGCAATATACTATTTCTGATTTTTCTATACTTTTCTATTATTGGCAAGAGAAGAAGTCCATCTTTCTTGCCATTTGTTTAAAATATAAGATCTAAAAGGACCTTTTAGGTCTGTATGAGGCACTTTACTAAAGGCTGTTTCTGAAGAGACACTAGCACCTTTTTCCCTATCTGCCATCTCATTTCCACAAATCCCCACATGAGAAGGGACCCAACAGAAAGAGACAGATTTACCCAGATAATACAAATGGAAGAGCGATTCCTGAACTTTTTGAACTAATGGATGGAAGCTATTGAAAATTTTTTATTGCTTCTAAAGTGCTTTTGGAGTCCGAGTAGATGACGAAATTAGTGTCGCTACTTTCAAAAACTATATCCAGGGCAGAGACTATGGCTGTTAGTTCTGCTGTGAATATGGATGCAAAGTCAGGCAGTTTAGCTGTATATGCTGTATCACCAAGGATAACTGCACAGCCAACACCACTATCTGACTTTGATCCATCAGTATAGATTTTTGTCACATTAGTATGGGCAGTATCGTGCTCCAAGAACTTTCCCCTAATCTCTTCCTCAGGACAGTCTTTTTTGTTATATGCTTTTTTGCACACGGATGCTGCTGGGATAAGCCATGGAGGATACACAGGATGTTTCACTTCCATGACTTTCTGGGATTTAAGATGACTATCCCTAACATCTTCATTTAGTCTAATTTGGAATGGTCTAGAGGCTCTTGTACCAGAAAAGACCCGTGAGTCTGCTTCCCTCAGCACTTGGAAGGAGGGATTTTTGGGAGCACTTTTAATTCTAGCCATGTACCTTAATCCTAGTTCTTGCCTCCTTAGATCAAGGGAAGTTGGTCTGTATCAACATATATGCTTTCAACAGGCGAAGTTCTAAAAGCTCCTGAGCATATTCTCAGCCCCATATTGTGTACAACGTCCAGTTCCTTCAGCTTGGTTTTACAAGCTGAGGAATAAATCTGACAGCCATAGTCTAGCTTGGATCGACACAACGAGTCATACAGTCTCAGCAGGGATTTTTATCAGCTCCCCAACTAAATCCAGAGACAACCTTTAAAATATTGAGAGATTGTTTAACATTAGTCTTTAAGGCATTTATGTGGCTGGCCCATGTCAATTTCTGGTCAATGGTCATTCCCAAAAATTTTACTTCCTTTTCATAAGGAATGATAGATCCTTTTAAACTAAGGGTGGGAACCTCTTCCACACGCTGGCACCTAGTAAATCTTACAGAAACTGTTTTTGAGGAAGAGAATTTAAAACCATTCTCATCAGCCCACTTTGTAATAGCATTAACAGACCTTTGCAAATGTTTACATACTGACGAGGCATCATATCCTGTGCAGTATATTGCAAGGTCATCAACAAAAAGCGAGCATTTAACAGGTGATGATATTTGTTGCACAATACTGTTTATTGCAACTGAAAAAGTGTCACACTTAAAACACTTCCTTGTGGAACACCCTCCTCCTGCATAAAAGGTTGGGAGAGTGTGTTGCCCACTCTAACCTTAAAAATCTCTCTGTTAAAAAGGAATATATGAATTTAATCATTCTTCCACATATGCCCATTTTGTGCAATTGTTTTAAGATGCCAATTCTCCAAGTAGTGTCATATGCTTTCTCCAGGTCGAAAAATACCCGATAGTCTGACATCGTTTGGCAAATCCTTGCTGGATTTGATTGGTCAGCCTCAGCAAAGGATCAAGGGTGGAACGATTTTTCCTGAAACCAAATTGAAATGGAGTTATTAGTCCTTTAGTTTCCAGGTGCCAAACCAATCTGGTGTTTATCATTTTCTCCATCAGCTTACAAACACAGCTGGTAAGAGCTATTGGTCTATAGCTGGTGGCTTGGGAAGCGTCTTTATTAGGCTTTTTATGGGGACAATTATGGATATTTTCCAGTCCTTGGGTAAAATTCCAGTTTCCCATATTTTGTTTATAATCTTGAGTAGATACTTTTGGCATCATCTGGGAGGTGTTTAAGCATTTCATATAAAATTGAATCACCCCTGGAGCTGTTGATTCAGTTGAAGAGAGTGCTTCAATGAAATTCTCTTAAGGAAAATTTGTGGTTGTATGGTTCAGATTTTCCTGAATCAAATTTCAGAGTCATTTCAGCCTTCCGAATTCTCTGAAATTCTAGAGAATAATTATCAGGGCTGGAAACTTGAGAAAAGTGTTTTCCCAGCTCACTGGCAACTTCAGTGGGCTCTGTGATCAGAGTGTTATTGACTTTTAATGAGGGTAATGGTGACGCAACAAATTTTCCACTCAGTTTCCTAATTTTGCGCCACACCACTCTCAATGGAGTTTTGGAATTGATTCCATTGATATAATAAAGCCAACTCTCTTTTGGCTTTCTTATAAAAGCGCCGCTGCTTGGCTAACGCACGATTATAGATTAATTTAGACTGAGGGGAGCCACTAGTTTTGTATCGTCGGTAGCACTTCCTAGTGACTTTCCTCAGAGTACCACATGTCTTATTCCACCAGGGAACTGCAGGTCTGCGAGGTTTACCTTTTGTCTTAGAGATCGAGCCCTCGGCACTCTTCAGAGTGGATTCAATGAAGTAGTCATAGGCATCCAGGTGAGAATGAAATGACTCAAATTCCTTATCTAGATTGACTCCTTGACTGAACTTGTCCCAGTCAGCATCCTCTACCTTCCACTTAGGTAATGTTTCAGATGGGGCATTTACAGCATATTTCAGATGGATCGGGTAATGATCACTGCCATTCAAATCTTCATTAACAGACCAGTTAAAGTCAAGGTGGATATTTGTTGAGGAAATACTAAGGTCCAGTGCAGAAAGATGATTATGATGAATACTGTGGAAGGTCATTGACCCATTATTATATAGTGCAACATCATTCGTATCAATAAGGTCCTCAATTATTTTCCCTTTGCCGTCTAAACACTGACTTCCCCAAAGGGGGTTGTGGGCATTAAAATCTCCTAATAAGAGAAAAGGAGCGGGAAGTTGGTTAATCAAGGACTGAATATCTCCAATGTTAAAAGAAAGGTCTGGTGGGAGGTATAGTGAGCAGACCGTAATCCTCTTGTCTAAGATGGCAGACACTGCAACCGCTTGGAGAGTTGTATTTAGTTGTATTGTGGAGTGCTGCAAAGACTTATTGATAATAATTGCAGCACCTCCATGAGCACGATCACCAACTGGGGGAGTAGAACTAAACATGGCATAATCAAGTCCAGGGTTGTAAGGAGAGTTTCCTATCATTGTTTCTTGCAGGCATACGATCCTGGGCTGAATTCATTCATTAAAACTTTAAGATCTTCAGAACGGGCTCTGAGGCCTTTGCAGTTCCACTGGAGGATGTCGTAAGTGAATGTAAAAAAGTTAAAGTACTACTTCCCACTCACTGGAGGAAGTGCGATCCTAGGTTGGAGAGGAAAGTTCTCCTTTATCAGAGGTGGTTTTTTTGATCCCTTTTCGTCCTTGTTAGAGGTCGGGGTTTTGGCTTTCCATCAGATTTTGTGTTATGCCTTTGATGGTCAGGTGTTCACTGGTCTTCTGAATATTGTTGTTGCTGTTGCTTTGAGTCTTAGGACGGCATGACTGGTAAGCACTCACCTGGCTTTGGGCTTTATATACATTTGGACTCACCTTTCTGGGTGGGGAGATCTCTTCAGCAAACACTGAACCCATTTGATGTTTTTATTATAAAACCCTCATCACTGGGGGATGTGTTCCTTGTGCGCTTTCTTGTGGAAGCAGCTGCTACCTTATCCCTGTTGTTAGTGGTAGTAACGACCGAAGGGTTAGAGTTTGCTCTCCTTATTTGGGGCTGTTCCTTCGATTCTTTCTTGGTGGGAATGTTCGCATATGTTTGCAAGCTTTGTTTGGGTGCTGAATCTCCTGCCTTTACTTTTGTTTCCACTTTGTGGTGTAGATTGTCCATGCTTTTGAAGTGCAGTGTTTGGTACTAGGCTTCAAAGTACTTCGTGATTCAGGGTTCTGATTATTGTTTCGGCCGATGTAGAAGCAGGTTTCCAGAGCCTACTAGTAGATGTTATTGGAGGCTTTGCTTTATTAGATTCTTCATCAACCTTATGACAGAAGCATAAGTGGAGTTGGCACTTCTATTCGCTGCCATTACCACCCGCTTTGCTGCACTAAGGCTGATGTGTTCGTTGTCTGCCACTGCCAGCACTTCTTCTTCGAACCTGTGCCTGGGGCAGGTCCTAGAATTTGAGTGTGGTCGCCTTCGCACTGGAAACAGTACCGGGCTGCTTCACACTCAGGGTTGTCGTGCTCTACAGAGCATACAGAACATCTTTTTTATTAATACATGAGATTTGAATATGGCCGTATTCGTAACATTTCTGCATTGTTTTGGCTTTCGTTTGTATTTTTTACCTGCATCCTTTCGTGGCCGACGATGAGGGTGTCAGGTAAATAATTAGAGGAGAAGGTTAGTAGGATGGCTGCATCGCCTCCCAGTTTTTAACTTGGTATATGCAAGGGGGCATCGTTTGAGAATTTCCTCCTCATTAAAGGCATGAAGATCTCTAGAGTATACCACCCCTCTTAAAGTGTTAAAGAATTTATGGGACGCTTAATATGTTCAATATTCCCATCTTCAGGTGGTTTGAATTTGGTTAACAATACTGCTTGCGTCTCGTTTCCTGCTTTTATTAATAAGTTCTTCCCATACCTTTTCAAATTTCCGATGGGGATAGTACCCACTTTGTTCTCAATGCATTCGGCACCTTTTATGAGATTATCCCTTCCCTCCTTAAAGCTAGCAACATGCCAAATTGGGGGGGGGAGTGTTCTGCTGCATGGAGACGATTCACGTTCTTCATCCTTTGGTACAAAATCAAAAGGATCGTCATTCACATTTCTCACTGAGAACACCTTCGTGCTGAGTACTGCATCGTTGAGGACATGGCCATGTAATTTCTTCTGAGCCTCATATGCTTCCTGGGAAGAAGAGAATTTAATATAAGCAGAAAAAGTCCGCTTGTCTTTTTCTAGAGTCAATTTCATTCTTTCTACTTTTCCAAATTGCTTGGCTACACTGAACAAGCATTCATAGTCCAATGATAGGCTAATGTTAGTGCAATAGAGCACTCTATCTAAGTCAATTCCACCAGTTTTGATACCTCCCTGGTGTCTCGGAGTCTGGGTTAGTCCAATGGTCGAGCTCGTGTCCATGTCTACGCCAGAAGTCGTTTCCCGTGCCAGTAAGTCGCCAGATCCAGGGGAGGGAATACATGAGGCCAAATCCATTTTGAGAAAGCATTTTATATACTGCTTGGTTATATCAAGAAGGCACCGTGGATCAGTCAGGTATTGGGATTCTCCGCCAATGGCACAAGTGAGAGTTGACTCCCAATGGTCCACCCCATACCCTACCCTTACGGGATAGCACCAACACGCTTTCAGTGGCCCAGGTATAAGCCTATCCGCCTGCTGAGAGCTCTGCCCCCACCAATGGGGACCGACTCCCCACCGTAAGCATGTTGGTGGGCTTCCGGACAAAAGCCAGGAGTCCCATCCCAAACACCAGCCCCCCCTGGATTCCGATGGGCTGATGCCTGGAGATGGTTCCGCCCTCAAGATAGCAATGGGAGGGTCCCATCACTACCTCTTGGGTCCAAACCATGTCAGGTGGTGACTTAACCACCACAACTCCCACAATTAGCTTCAGATGCCAACCCCTCCCAAAACACGGTCCCTTCTCAGACTCACCTAAGCAGCGAAATTTTTGCAAAAGTGGAAAATTCCACATAATTAATCCAAAATGTTAATAAAAATGTGACATGGAGGAAGGATGTAGTAAGAATGAAAATTTCTAGAAAGAAGAGACAGTTCTGACGAATTTAGTTGGTAGCAGACAAAGGGCTTACTCCAGACCTCACTTGAATGTCCGCTTCTCTTCTCATGCTGTTAAGTCCTCCTGCAAGCCTTCCTCATGGAAATGAGGACTCTGTCCTCCGCACTCCAGTAGGAGCCAGACTCCTTCATTTTTGGGAGAGATGGGAAGCAAAGGGAGCAGAACGTTGGATCGTAGGAGTCCTGAGGGAAGGTTAATCCACCCCGTTCAGGGAGAAACCACCCTTAGTCAATGCGCCCATCGCATTGACTGCCTACTCAGTAGGCCTGAAGAGGTTTTCAGCCCTCTCCCAAGAAGTTTCATCCCTTCTCGGAAGAGAGCAATAGAGGTGGTCGAAGTCGTCAGTTCTCAAGGGTTCTACAATCATCTTTTTGTAGTCCCCAAGTCTTCATGAGGTTGGAGACCTATCCTGGATGCTTTGCTAGCCATTGGAAATGTCCTTCGTTGTAAAGTTCCCACTGAAGTAGTAGGTGCTTCACGGCTATACCACCACACCACTACAGGATAAGATGAGCTCCAACCAGAGGCAATATCCTCCTGCAGTAGCTCTCTTACTAGGTAAAGAACACCAAGCATTGTATCAATGCTAGCAACTTTTCTATTCTCAAATTCATTACCATTACTAATGTTTTGGAGTAGATATGTCCATGCATCACACCTCCTGTCAATGTGGGATTCACCTATGTAATTACTTGGTAAGTTACTTATATAAAAATGACATTTTTATATATGAAACTTACCAAGTAATTACATAGCTATAGTTTCTATTTTAAACGGCAGCCTAAGAATTGAAAATTCGTGGTAGCACTCTTTTGTTTTGGTGCAGGTAAGTGCCCCGCTCACTTTCGGGGAAGAATAGATACAATGTAGCTGAAGAGCTCAGTTTGTTTCTGCCGCTTGATGACCGAAAATCGGTTGTTCAGCAGCTTTGTTTTGTTGATTCAGGAGCAGTTTCACCGGATGGTTTGGTTGTCTATCAAAGGATTTGGTGAAGTATTCTTTCATTTGGTAGCCTCCAAGCTATATTTTCATAGCTTAGTTAAGCTTAGCTTAGTTTTTTCAATTTTTTGGACTGATTTGGATTATTATGTCAGACACTAGTGTGACCAGTAACCAGTATTGCAGCAAAGGCTGTAATACTAGGTTGACTCCATTTAAATATGATGAACATTCTATTTGTTTTCACTGCTGTGGACAAGTATGCTCCTCCAACTTGACTTGTGAGAAATGTATGGATTGGGACTTAAGTAAATGGAAAGTGTTGACCAATCATTTGGATAATTAGAGAAAGCTAGGCTTAGGAAAGTGTCTTCCACCCCTAAACCAGCTTTTTCGACACCCTTGACTTTTCGTTCCCCTATTCCTACTTCTCTCGCTCTTCCTACAACTCCATTACCTGGCTCCCTTCCCTCTGAACCTTGTGCCATTGCCAGTCTCGAAGTTTGGATGGATAAGAAACTCGACGCTTTAGTAAGTACTGTCGCTCAGATAGGAATTTCTGTAAGAGTTCTTTTGGACAGAGCAAATGAGGATCATAGTGCAAGTGTCGATGCAAGTGCTAGTGTTAGTGTTGTGGAGGGAGTGGCTACTCGTCCCATCGATGCTCCTAGACGGAGGTCCCTGCCGAATTCCCCTGCACCGGGGAGGAGGCAAACGGTAAATCCAAGGGAGGCCAGTGGGGTTTGCCCACGAGTAGTTGCTTCCTCAGTCGAGCCTGTTGCTGGTCCCAGGTATCGACAGACAGCCACTGGAAAGGCATCTTGTGGATCTCCTAAATTCGGTCCCTGTCAGACTCCCCTGCACCTGGGAGGAGGCAAACGGTAAGTCCAAGGGAGGTCGGTGGGGTTTGCCCAAGAGTAGTTGCTTCCTCAGCGGAATCTGTTGCTATTTCCAAGGTTTCGGCAATCAAATGGTGGAAAGGTGTCCAACTGGATGACACATTATTTTCCAGTGGTTTGAATTCTGAACCCAAAGGACACGGTCGGCATTTTATGGAGTCTTGTAGGCCTTTGAAGAGGCATGTTGTGGATGTGTGTCCAGCAGTACCTCGCAAGCGCCTTGAGGATCAAGAGCCCTCGTGCAGCCATTGGGACGACAGAGAGCTCCCTTTGGACACTGGGCTCCCATTGGCTCGTAAGCTCCCATTGGCTCCCAAGCGCCAATTGGCTCATAAGCTCGCTTTGGGATCTTCCTCTCCCATGGGATCCGAGCTCCCAGTGGCTTATAAACCTGCCGTAGGTTCAGTTCGCTCTGTAGCTCCAGACATCCCGTTGGCTCCCAGCTCTCCAGCATTGGAATACGAGTCTGAAGCTTCAGATTCAGATGTCCCTATTGCTGCAGGTCAACCTGTTTCGGCGCCTTGTGTCACAGATCCTGGAACTGTTGAAGAACCCTTGTCTTCGAAACCAGAAGAACCACAGCAAGATTTTGCACTTTCCACTGTATCTTCGGCAGAGGAGGAACCTAAACCAGAACAGCCTTCATCAGCTTACGAACAGCCTTCATCAGCTTATGCCTCATTATTGAATTATTTTCTGTTCTGCTTCCCGACATATTTCTCCACTGCGGTCCCTCTTCTCCAGGATCAGTGTTCTTGTTGTATCAATCCTTGAGTACCACTAGACTCCCAAAGATGGCCCTCTCTATCTTGTCCAAGAAAGCATTGTCGGGGATCGACTCTTGGCTGTCTGAGAAGAGAGAGTTAGGCGAAGCTGTATTTTTTTCTCTTCCTTCTTGGCTTTCCAAAAGTATATATTCTGTACAACCGGGAAAGCTCCTTCCTTGGGAGTTTCTTCTCCTCTCAAGGGGACTTCTCTGGTCTGATTGACCCTGCTTGTCGTTCGGCCTTTGATGCAACGAGAATTATGTTTTTGTCTTCTGAACTTGACCACCTAGTTAAGGATATTTTTAAAGTATTTGAGACCTTCAGTTTCCTTGACTGGACAGTGGGTGCATTAACCAAGAAAACTGAGGATTGTTCTTCGCTCCAAGAGAACTTTGCAGCAGACTGGCTTGGAGTCCTGTTGTGTGGGGACAAGGTGGTTCGAGATAGGGCACAGGAGTAAGCCGCTTTTTTCGTCATGTATGCTGAAGAAAAGAGACGTGGTGTTCTTTCACCACTAAAGGAGTGACACTGTCCCTGAGATCTGCTCTTCTTTTTGCTCCTCTGGACAGTAACAGCCTTTTTCCTTGAATGACATTAGAGCGGGTAGCTACGGAATTGCAACAGGCTACTCATGACTTGCTTGCACAGTCGTCTAAGTGAACGATGGAGTCTAACTGAACACCTGTGGTTTCATTTAATCCTCAGCCTTTCTCTCCTCTTCAGCCATGGCTCTTTTGAGGTAACAGAGGAAGAGCTTCCTCGCCCCACGCACAAATCCCAGATCAGTTTGCCCTATCAGCAAGTCCTCTTCTAGACCAGTCTCTAGCAAGTAAGACTTTGGTCTTCCGTCTACCTGTGGGCGCAAGACTCCCACATTTCTGGAGACAGCGGGAGGCCAGATTGATAGAACCATGGGTACTATGGGTTCTCAGGGAAGGATATGCGATTCCCTTCAAAGAGAGTCCACCTTTGTCACCTGTGCCTCTCGTTGTAAAGGTTCACTCGGTAGGCTCCGAGAGGTTTTCGGTCCTCTCAAAGGAAGTCACAGCTCTTCTCCACAAGAGAGCTATAGGAGAGGTAGAAGACATGTCATTGGAGGGGTTTTGCAACTACCTCTTTGTAATCCTCAAAACCTCCGGGGGTTGGAGGCCGGTCCTGGATGTAAGCGGTCTGAACATCTTCATCCAAACCACGAAGTTTAGGATGCGGGCAAACAGCTCAGTTCTTGCTGCAATTTCCGAAGAAGATTGGATGGTCTCAATAGACATGAGAGACACTTACTTGCATACCCCAATACACCGGGATTCCAGGAAATTCTTGAAATTTGTCTTTCAGGACAGTTTTCCAATTTCGGGCTCTATGCTTCGGGCTGTCATTGGCCCCTCAAGTCTTCACCAGGCTAATGGACATGAAAGTTTGTCTATATCTGGATGACTGGCTCGTACGATCATCATCCCAGAAGAAGTGCACGGAGGACCTTCTCAAAACCCTACAGTTAGCCCAGGAGTTGAGCAGGAAAAGTCACAGCTAGTCCCTTCTCAGACGATAGTCTATTTGGGGATGAAGATAGACTCTCGGGCTTTTCGGGTTTTTCCGTTAGAGAAGAGAATACTGTCATGCAACCAAAAAGTCTGTAATTTTCTGAGTCTTCAGACGTGCTCAGCCAGCGATTGGATGAGCCTGCTAGGGACTCTCTCCTCCACAGAGATGTTCGTTCCTTTGGGGATACTGCAGGCGAGGCCTTTGCAGTTCTTTCTGAAGGCCAGTTGGAACAAGTAGATTCTTCCAGATTCCTTGGTATTCCTCATCACACAGGAAATAAAAGAACATCTTCAGTGATGGCTTGTATAAGGAAGGTTCCACTCAGGGAAGTCCCTATCTCATCCGAACCCGAACATCTCATTGTTCTCTGATGCATCGGCCCTAGGTTGGGGAGTGACACTAGGATGATTGGAAGTGTCAGGGAAGTGGTCCCTTCAAGAGGGGAAACTGCATATAAATCTGAAGGAGTTGAAGGCGATTCACCTGGCTCTTCAACATTTTGCTGCAGTAACCCGAGACTCAGTGATTGCGGTTCATTCTGACAACACGACGGCTCTGGCTTATATTTCAAACCAAGGAGGCACTTACTCTGTCACTGTGCGAGTGAGCCAAGGCTCTGTTTCGTTGGGTGCACAACAATAATACTGTACACAGATTCTAACCCACTATGTTCAGGGCAAGTTAGCGTATTAGCGGACAAATTGAGCTGTTGCAAACAGGTTCTACCCACGGAATGGTTGCTGAAAAAGTTAAGTATACCTTAGTTTTACCAGACCACTGAGCTGATTAACAGCTCTCCTAGGGCTGGCCCGAAGGATTAGACTTATTTGACGTGGCTAAGAACCAATTGGTTACTTAGCAACGGGACCTACAGCTTATTGTGGAAGTCGAACCACATTATAGCGAGAAATGAATTTCTATCACCAGAAATAAATTTCTCTATCTCTTCATCAGCCGGCCAGAGACTCGAAGGAATGGTTGCTGAATCCACAGGAGTGCACCGACCTGTGGAAACGGTGGGGAACACCGTCGATAGCCTTGTTTGCAATGTCCAGGAACCATCGCCTCCCACTGCATTGCTCTCCAGTGCCAACCCTCAGGCTTGGGCAGCGAATGCGATACTTCAGGATTGATCACACCTGGAAATGTATGCCTTCCCTCCGTTCAGTATAGTTAGAGACGTGATCAACAAATTCGAGGCTTCTCATCACGCATCGATGATCCCAGTAGCTCCCTTTTGGCCTCAAAAGGAGTGGTTTCCAGACTTCCTGGAACTTCTGTCAGACTTTCCACGGCTCCTCCCACAGAGGAAAGATCTCAGGCAACCTCACTTTAGCAGATATCATCAAGGTTCGTCCGCTCTCGCTCTGACAGGCTTTAAACTGTCAGGAAGCTTGTTAGAGCAAAAGGATTTTCAAGAGAAGTTGCGAATGCTATCGCAAGATGTAGACGTGACTCTTCTCCAAAGCTCTACCAGGCTAAGTGGGCAGTTTTTAGGAGATGGTGTAAAGAACGTAAAAATCTCTTTTTCTTCTACCTCTAGCCTGACTAGCCGAATTTTTAGTTTACCTAAGATCCTCGAGAGGCCTTTCAACGTCTATGATAAAGGGTTACAGGTCTATGCTGAACTCATTTTTCAAGCATAGAGGTGTGAACATTTCCTCAGGCCCAGGCATTTCAGACTTAGTCAAGTCCTTTGACACCAGGAAACGAAAGTTTCAGCAGCCAGTGTCTTGGAACCTAGACGTAGTCCTACATTGGTTGTCAGGCCCTACTTTTGAACCTATGCAGATGTCCTCCTTTAGGGATCTGTCTAGAAAGACACTGTTCTTAATTGCTTTAGCCACAGCGAAAAGAATCAGTGAGTTGCAAGCCCTGGACAAACAAGTTGGTTTTTTGCAAGAGACAGCTATTTGCTCATATATTTTAGGCTTCTCAGCTAAAAACGAGTACCTGTCTAACCCTTGGCCTCATTCTTTTTCCGTCCAGAGTCTTGCAGAACTGGTAGGACCATCGGAACAAGAGAGAGTATTATGCCCAGTGAGAGCATTAAGAATTTACATCGAGAAACCCAAGAATATCAGAGGGGATTCTCGTAACCTCTGGTGTTCTGTCAAGAACCCTTGACATCCTCTCTCCAAGGATGGTATCTCTTTCTTTTTGAGAGACATTATTGTAGAGTCTCAATGGAGAATTTAGGAGAATAATTTACCATTGTTAAAGGTAAAAGCACATGAGGTACGAGCAGTAGCCACTTCGTTGGCTTATTAAAGCAATCTCTCTCTAGCTACCATAATCCAATCAATTTATTGGAAGTGTCGCTTGGTCTTCGCCAACTATTATCTACGTGACGTTGAAACTGTGTTTGAGGACTACAGTACGCTGGGTCCGTTCTCCATGGCTAGCGTGGCACTAGGGAATGAGAGGTAGGAGTGATCCTCCTATTTCTCTGTCTCTGAGCCTTGATTAAGGCTGTTGAGTTTTTAGGAAGCCGCGGGTAATTAGTACCTGGAGTACCCTCCAATCTTCGTTTTAAATGGATGGGTAATATATGTTTTTTAAATGGTGTATAGGTAATATAGTTTTATGGTTGTGTGTTAGTTGATGCCTGTTTTTTGCCCAGGGCAAGGGCAATTGTTTTGTTTAAGCTTTGTTGAGTCATAGAAGTACTCCCTGACCACAAAGCTCCCACTAAAGTAGGGGCAATCCTGACACTACCGGTCATGTCCGTACGGATCAAGATGAGTAACGACCAAGATTCAGTATCTTCCTGCTCTTGCTCTCTCCCTAGGTAAGGCTACAACAAGCATTACCGCAATGCTAGCTTTTCTTTTCTGTTTCAAATGCATTCCTTTATAATGCTTTTGGAGCAGCACATGTCCATTTTTCCCACCTCCTATCAGTGTGGGATTCAGCTATGTAATTACTTGTTAAGTGTCGTATATAAAAATGACATTTTTATAATAGAATAAGGTTTTATATATACTTACCAAGTAATTACATGAACAGAGCCTGTCCCTCCTCCCCGCACATGGACATAGAGCATAAACGAACTGAGCTCTTCAGCTACGTTGTACCTATTCTTCCCCAAAAGTGGGCGGGGCACTTACCTGCACCAAAACAAAAGAGCACTACTGCAAATTTTCAGTTCTTAAGCTGCCATTTAAAGTAGAAACTATAGCTATGTAATTACTTGGTAAGTATATATAAAACCATATTTTATTATAAAAATGTAATTTTTATGATAAAGTTTTATATATACCTAGCAAGTAATTACATGATCGGAGCCCTCCCCTTTCCCCTCGCATGAACAGAAGGGCACAAACAAACGAACTCTCTGCTGAGTTCTTCTCTCTCCTCGAAAGTGGGCGGGGCTAGTCACCTACCCAATTCAAAGGTAGCGCTACGGTGAATTTAAACATTTTAGCTGCCGTGCAAGTTGGAACTAATAGCTATGTAATTACTTGGTAAATATATATAAAGATGACATTATGATAAAATAGTTTTATATATATATATTTACCAAGTAATTACATTGCTATAGTTTCTATTAACCGGTAGCTAAAGATTTTGATATTTGCGGGTCTTGCTGTTTTGTTTGGCTAGGTGACTAGCCTTGCCCACTTTTGGGGTAAGAGAACAACTAGCAAAAAGATTCAATTTGTTTATACCATACTGTTCATGTGAAGGGAGGAGGGAGGGTTCCAATCATGTAATTACTGATAAACATATATAAAACTTTATTTTATCAGAAAAATGTCATTTTTATATAATTAACTTACCAAGTAATTACATTACTTATTCTCACATTGACAGGAGGTGGGATGCATGAATAAATCTACCCCAAAACATTAGTACAGTAAACCCCCCTGTATTCGCGCGGGATGCTTACTACACCCCCTCCGCGAATAGCTAAAATCGGCAAATACTTAAAACCCTTCTAAAAACACTTAGAATTGCCTATTTTGATAGTTCAAACACAAAACAAAAAAGACTAAAAATGCTTATACAGGTATTATCCTACTTACGATGAGGTTAGTTTCCAAAAAACCCATTGTTTGTTGGGAAAAACGTATCTCGAATATAGCCTAGCCTACACTAGGGTATTCAGCACTATGTACAGTATACATACTGTATATGGTAGACTAGCCTACACTATAAAGTATACTCTATGCATACACAGTATAGTAATTATTAATATCAGTGAATTCTGGAGGTTCATGCAGCGTGACTTATGATAATTCAATACAAAGAGAAATTGAATATCAAACAAGAATTACCTTAGCGTACACTATGGTATATTGCATACATATATGATAGCCCAGCCTACATTATACTGTACTCTATATTCACATATTAATATCGTATTATACAAACGTCAACATAACGAATATGCATGTTTTCCATGGATCATTTAAAATGTTATGCTTTACTTCACTGTATCCAATAATATTGTATATATTCGTATACTGTATTATTTTTGTATTATAAATTGTGACCATAGCGATCAGTGTTTTGGTTTGGAAATCGGATTACGCTGTAAGTTTATTTCGCCGTATTTAACTCAGCTTAGAGCGCTTTTCTTGCTTCTAATTAGCGTAAATGAATCTCTAGCTACTTTATTTATATGGGGCAAGGTTATTTTTCATTATGCCAAGTGTTTTTAAATCGAAGTATAGCTTAAATATGTCTTGTTGTGAAATTACTGTAGCTATTTTTTTGTTGACAGATGACGTTCGCTGATTGGGGGTCATGTTTGTTTTGTGTAAAAAAAAAAAAATAAAATCAAGATTCCGTTGGCTATTTTCACTTGATTTCATCATAATATGAGCTTTACGTATTTTTCGTTTATCGGCATAAAAACAACAGTATTGTAATGTGTTCTTTCATGCCCAGTAGTTTTGATTAAAATACTTTCTCTCTGACTTTAATTACGGTCAAGTTTCATCCATGTGGGCCGATCCACGATAATTTATAGTCATTAGCAGCTTGAACATTGTGTTCCCAGCTTCAGCTACAACTTGCAGCTTAAATTTAGCAGTATAATTCCTTGCTGATCTTTTATCCACAGCGAATAAGGGTATACTGTAATCTAAAAACATATCAGCTCTATTCTACTTAACGTCATTTGTAATGTAACTACGGTAATTGTTTACTACTGTACGATGGTTGAAATACAAGCAAAATGGCCGTTGCTATCCGTTTCACTCTTAAGCAAAACAACAGTTTCTCGTTCGGTTGTTTACGGTTGCATGCATTTACGCAAAAGTATAACGTTACTAACAATACTTTTATCATTCTCTTTTACCTTTTTAACTAGAAGGTGGAATAAAGAGATGGAGGAAAAGAAGTTGGTCTATTGTAATTTGGTCTCTCTCGCTGCTTGATTGCAAGCTGCTGCCTGTGCCCGTGAGAAATTTAAAAATATTTTATAAATATTGTTGTAGTGATATTAATTGCTTATCCCATTGCAAAATCAAATTTTCATAAGGTGAATTATCGTAACTCAAGCGCTACCTGGGTACTTAAGTATTTTGATAGTTTTATCACAAAAAGTGCATTTAGTCATGAAAATTATATGAAAATTATATGAAAATACAGTAATTAGTGAATATTTCTCAGTGAAAAATACCGTACCTCGAATAGGTGAATTTTCCGTGAATAATGTGTGTTCCATAGAGAAATTCACAAATAGGCGAGTCTGCGAATCATGAGAACGTGAATACGGGGGGTTTACTGTAATGGTAATGAATTTGAGAATAGAAAAGATTGCTAGCATTAAAAATGCCTGTTGTTTCCTTACCTGATAAGGGAGCTGCTGCTGCCTGTATTGGCGCTCTCCTTATCATATACTGTAGTGGTGCAACGGTATAGCCAAGGCTTGCCTACTGTATTAGTGGGTACCTTGTAGCAAGGATGATTCCAATTGCTGACAAAGGTAATAATGTTGCCCCTGCCGAGAGCACGGTACAGAAAACACGACAGTGAAATAAACGTCACCTAATACCATAAAAAGTTAAAAACCACTGCCCAGCCACGAAGGACTGGAGGACACTCCAGTACACTGTACCCCCAGGTTCCCTTAGAAAATTCAACAACCTCGAATCAAGGCGAAGAAAGGAAGGAAGGATTGCTCCTTATGCTTCTTCCCCCAACACCACGCCAGCCACTGAAAATGGACCTAAAGTACTGCAATTATCGCAAACTGTTTCAATTTCCTTCAGATAATATGCTGCAAAGACTGACTTACATTTCCAAAAAGTCACTTGCAATATAGAGGGGAGAGGCAAATTACGCTTGAACGCCAACGAAGTGGCTTCAGCTCAAATTTCATGAGCTTTCACTTTACACAATGGAAAAACCTCATCTTCAACAGAAGAATGGGCTTCCGAGATGGTCTCTAAGGAAAAATGCCAGGGCATTCTTTGAAAATGGCCGAGAAGGATTCTTAACAGAACACCATAAAGTGTTTGCAGGACCATGAATCTTCTTTGTTGTGTGAAGATAAAACCTTAGAGCTGTCACAGGAGACAATACTCTCTCTTTCCCATTTGGGCCTACAATCTCAGACAAACTTTTAATTGCGAAGGAATGAGGCCATGGATTGGGAATGGACTCGTTCTCGGCAAGAAATCCCAAAGAGAAGGAACAGACAGCATTCCCTTGGGAAAAACCCATTCTATTGTCTATTGCAGGGACCTCACTGGTTAGCTTTGTGGTCGCTAAAGTGACTAGAAAAAGGGTCTTTCTAGTTAGATCTCTTAGGGAAATCGAATGCATAGGCTCAAATCGGTCCTCAGACAATTATTTAAGGACCATGTCCAGGTTCCATGGCACTACTGCTACCTCTTTCTGTCTCGTGATGTCAAACGATCTAATTAGATCAGACAAATCCTGATTAGAGGAAAGGTCCACTCCCCTGTGTCTGAAGACAGAGCTTAACATGGATAGGTGCACCATTCTCTAAAAATTGTCCACTTAGCCTGATATACTCTAGCAGAGGACTGCTGCCTGCATTTGGCAATAGCTTGCAAAGCCGATCTTGAAAACCCCTTCTTTCTAAGAAGATTCCTGATAGTATTTATCCTGTCAGGGCCAGAGTAGACACCAGAAGTGGGGTTGTTTTAGCAGATGAGGTTTTTGAGGTAGCAGCCTCAGAAAGTCTGTGAGGAGGTCGAGAAGGTCCGGGAACCATTCCTTTGTAGGCCAAAAAGGGGCCACTAGGATCATTGACAGATCTTGGTAAGTTTGGAATTTGTTGATCACCTGTCTTATCATACCGAAAGGAGGAAAAACATAAAGGTGACTGTTTGACCAGTCCTGAAGCATGGCATCAGTTGCCCACGTTAAAGGATCCAGAACTGGCGAGCAAAACGGGGAGACGATGGTTTCTGGAAGTTGCGAAGAGGTCTATGACCGGAGCCTGCAGGAACAGGTGATGACGATCTGCAGGGAAAACAGAAGGGCCAACTTCTGGGAGGGAGTCACTCCCTTAGAGGTGTAGGAGCGCAACAGTTCTCTCTTTTTTAAGACTCCCATTGTGTACAGGGAAGCTAACTCTCCCATTGTGTACAGGGAAGCTAACTCCTGGGAACCATCCCTGATCCCTTTATCGATACACGAGAGGACCCCCAGCAAATCGGAGGCACTATCTTCAGGAATAGCAGAGCAGTCCTTAAGCTTACGGGCTAGAGAGCCAACTGCCCTATCAGGAAAACTCAAAACTTCAAACACCATGAACAGCTCTGTCGACCTGAACATGATCTTTGCTGAAGCAAAGGCAGACCTACGAGAGGAATCGATCAGCCCGGAGAAGTCCCCCTGGGAGGAGACAGAAACTCCCAGCGAAGGAGCTTCCTCATTGGCATAAGAGAGCTGTCTCCACTTAGATAATCTAGGAGGGAAGCTGAAGATGGTTCTATCTTGTTCCCTCTTCTCCGCTAGCCATCCCTAAATAACACTGAAGGCTTTCTTAGCAGAAAAAGAAAGCACTAACTTGGGCAGTCTCAAAGAACTGGAAGACTGTTACTCCATAAAAAAAGCCGACACGGGCGAAGAAGGAGCTGCAGGCGAAAAGCAATTCGGGAAGGTAGCAAGAAGATACCTTAGCAGCGATGCATAAGCTGAAGGACGAGCTTCTTGAGCAATAACTTCTTCCTCATCTGAGGATACAGGAGACAAGCTAAGTCCGTAGGTTGGGGGGTCGACGGAGCCTTCTTTAACAGGCTCAAAATACTGTCGTGCTTGCTCTGAATCACATCTACCATGGAGGGCACTTGCTTGCTAGAAGAGGGTAAAGCCTGAAGTGCGGGAGTCTGAGGCATAGAAGAATGCCCAACTGCTCGAGGAACATTAACAGCAGTAAGAGTCAAAGGGTTGGCGGCAGAAGCACAGTGAACGGAAGAGAGTGGGCGCTCTGAAGCCAACAGAAGTTGGGGCACCAAAAGGAGCTCGGGCGCCAATGGGCACCTTATCTTAGTTTGCGATCCACGAATCATTGAGTGGTCAGGCGAAGATGGGCTCTCGGCCGCTCTATGACGCTCAAGAGAAGACAGGCGCTCTGACACAGCAGTACGAGAAGGAGCCAATGAGCGCTGAGACAGTTTTGGGCGCTTGGAAGAAACCGGGCGTTCGGCAGTCAAGGGAGCTTCCGACACTGCAGGGCGCTTGGGAGCCAGAGGAGTCTCGGGTGCATGAGGACGCTCAGGAGAAGACGTGTTAGATGAGCACTTACGAGAAGCAGAACACTTGGAAGCCGCACTCTGACTCTTTACCAAGGGAGGAACAGAAGGAAAATGCTCTGGCCTGTCCCAGTGACTGCAAGATGGAAGAAGACTGTGAACAGGCTCTTTGAATTTCTTACACGGCATGAGGAGAATGTGACACATCACCAGCACACCTTTTCAATGGGCGCAATTCATCCGCAAAATGCCATTGGCACCTGGTAGAAGAATCATTTGAGCTAGATGAAAGACGATGCACATCCAAGGATACGCCTTCCCAGTGGTGCTTGGCTGCCACCTGGGATTCAGCAACAGGTTCAACCGAGGGGGCGACTACCCTTGGGCAGACCCCACCAACCTCCCTTAGGCTACCAGTTTGACTCCTCCCAGGTTCAAGGGAGTGTGATATTGACCTTTGCCTAGGAGAATCAGTGGGACGGGCAGCCACCTCCTCCACCAACACATCACTAACAGTAGGCACAATCGGGCACTCCACCGACACTGCTCTGGCACTAGGTGCAACATGACACTCCAAATCACTTTTATTGTCCATTAGGGCCTTAACTGATGAGGCTAATTGTACAATAGATTCTACAATCAATTCAAAATTTTTATTGTTTTACACTCCAGGCTGGCAATGGTGTTGGGTTCGGAAGTGAGAGAGCCGGATAAAGGAGAGGGTTGCATAGCAGGAGAACTGGGTACAGGATCAACAGAAATAACAGGAACATCAGTCTCGACGTTAGCATTATCAGTACAGTGAACCCCCCGTATTCGCGGGGGATGCGTCCCACACCCCCCCGCGAATGGGTCAAATCCGCGAATGCTTAAAACCCCTCTAAAAACACTTAGAACTGCCCATTTTGATAGCTTAAACACAGAAAAACCCTGTAAAAATGCTTATACCTGAATATTTTAAGTTTTATCACAAAAAGTGCATTTATTCATGAAAATTATATGAAAATACAGTAATTAGTGAATATTTCTCAATGAAAAATATCAACCGCGAATCGGCGAATTTTCCGCGAATGATGGCTAGATATGTTCCACAGAGAAACCCGCGAATGCATGAGTCCGCGAACGTTGACAACGCGAATACGGGGGGTTCACTGTATCATGATCAACAGGAGATCCCTGACTAGCTAAAGACTTACTAATCCGTCTGGCTGTCGCTTTTCTCTTTTTATCTCTGGCAAGTTTATTTAAATGAGACCTTGAAGTCTTTCACTTCTTACAGTCCCTTTAGATAGAATGGGAATCGCAAGATTCCTTAGTCAAACACGTATTGCAAGGCTGCAATACGTAAAGCTAGTCGAACTTGAGTCTGACATTTGGCAAACAAGTCAACTAAAGTCACAGTTGGTAAACAAGATAAAGTCAAATTAATGAAATTCACAATTAAGGGCAAAAAACAGAGTCTAACTCTATGTAATAATGCCGAAAGGCTATCAAAGCAAGGATACTTCACCAAACATGATGAGAAATCAATAGGAAAGACGAATTCGCAAATCAGAGCTGCTGCTAAATGCTGGTGTACAGCCTAGCCAGCAGAAACAAATTGAATCCTTTTGCTAGTTGTTCCTCTCTTACCCCGAAAGTGGGCGGGGTTAGTCACCTACATAAAATTTTATTTTATCATAAAAATGTGAATTTTTCTAATATTCTATGATTATTACTTGAAATTGATTAACATTTCGAAGGTTTTGCTGACTTATCTCATCCCTATATATCTTTTTTAATCAGGGAAGACGGTCTTGGGAAACTGTGGTTTTTGAGTGGGAAAAATGAAAATGATAGCAATACAGAAAATCAGTAAAGATAACTAATCCGATCTAATTTAGGGTTTCCCCCCCACCTAATCTGAACCCCAAGCTGTATTTTTCATAGTGATCCCCATTAGTGTTGGACATTTGGGTTGGGGGATAGCTATTACAGGTTATAGAGATAGGCTTATTTGGAGTATAAATGAATGTCAAATTGCCATTCTAACAACAGAAGCTATCAGGAAAGCCATATTTTGCATTCCAAATCATAAAATAACTTATGGTAATCCATAATAACAAAAAAGTTTTGTAATTTTGGGCATAGTATTAGAACCAGGACATCTTTTTACAGATTACAAAACAATAATGGACAGTGTACCTATGATGTGATGTCTTGGTTGACATGTAGGAATGTTTGGACTACATTGAAAAACTTGAAAGGAATGTTCTAGAAGACATGATTTCATCCCCATTGCATCTTGGTTAATTATGTGTGACGAATTTGGTATAAGAAAATGGTTACATCATTACATGTGATTGAAATACTTGATGAACTGTCTGATTATAAGTTTAAAAGTAACACATATACACTAATAACAAGTGAATTGCCCAAACAAGATTGGTTAAAGATACATAAAACTCAAGACAAAGTAGTTGGAAACATATAGTTAAAAAAAAAGCATGAAAACGTGCCAGTGGCAATTGAAGGGATACACCCTAATCTAACCTTCCCTAGAGTGCTGGATTCTACCTAGCCCCAGGTGCCTACCCCAATCTTGGCTAAGAGATGTAGGAATGGTATTACAGGGATACATATAAAGCAGTAAATAGCGCTAACAGTAATGAGGAAACAAAGCTTAAAAGAAGCAGTGGGAAAACACATATGCTCTGTGTTCAAAAATAATAAACCCTTTACCCAAAAGTACAGCAGTGACAATTGAAAGGATATATCCTAGCATAACCTTACATAATCTAGGACAGCATCCTATTGTGATTAAACTTTCAGCTTCCTTTATGTTATTATATTTCAGTGCCTCTTGTTAAGTGTAGGAAGATTTATTTGCCCATGGCTGTAACCATACAGAGAAACTTACATTTTCCTTTAGTTGGGTACATTTAATGATGTGCTTGATTTTCTAATTGTTATGATCTTACCATAACTCTTCTAAAATTGGGCTTATCATAGTTCATTTCACTTATGTCATTGTATGACAAAGTTATATGCCAAGAAGTATTACAATAACACCAATGGATGTAAGCCAGTAACATTAATTTACCCTCAAACACATGAAGCCTGTTTTCACATACTACTTACCCTGTCCTTTGTGTGTCTTTGATCATCATTGTTGGTGCATAATACTGTACAGTACTTATTGTTTCACTTATACAACTTACCCGGTAGTTACATATAGCTGTCGTCTTTGACGTCACGGCAGTATTCAAATTTCGCGCTAGCGCTTAGCGTAGCATTTAAAGGTGATCCCTCTACCCCCCGCCCTCTATCTGGGTATCGGGAACCGTTCCAAGAACACGTCATTAGTTTTTGCCGTGCCGAACCGGTAATACGGTTCTGCTGCTGGTGGTATTTCTCAACAATTCGAACTTGTAGTTCCTTTTTTGGTGAAGTACTCGGTTTGTTGTTTTTTGCTGGCGCTAGTTATTGCTTGAGCGTTATTCTTAGTTAGACTATTATGTCTGATTCAGGTTCTAGTGGTATCCGGTTTTGCAGCAAAGGCTGCAAAACCAGGCTTGTTAAGCTTAGTTTAGATCCGCACACTTCTTGCTTTTCATGCAGGGGGCAAAAATGTTCTGCTGACTTGACTTGTAACGAGTGTGAACTACTAACTTTGTCTGACTGGAGTGCTTTGGGGAAGTACATGAAGAAGCTAGAGAAAGATAGGATAAGGAAGGCCTCTTCTAGGTCTTCGAGGTCAGGGAGGTAGTCAAGAGGTTTTGTAAACCCTATTAACCCTGCTCCCCTGTAGTTCCTGTAGTTTTACCTGCCCCGGACACCGTTTCTCCCAATCCTGATACCGTGTCAGTCCTTAATGCTTTTATGTGTACCATGCAGAAAATGGGAGACAATTTGCAGCGGTTAGTAGACCGCAGTGATAATGCAAGTGTTGTGCCTTGTGTAAGTGTTGTGGAGGAGGTAGCTTCTCGGCCCATTGACGCTCCCAGCTCTAGGCCCCTGTCAGGCTTCCAGGTTCCAGGGAGAAGGCATGCCGAAAGCCGAAAGGAGGTGAGTGGGACCTGCTCCCGAGCAGTTGCCCCCTCAAGCAGTCCTGTTGCCGCTTCCCAGGCTGCTGGCCCTCACCACCGAAAAGGTGAGGAGCGGATAGTGTCGAGTGGCTCCAGTTGGAGTTCCTCTCCTCCTAGAGGATGGCGTTTTCGTGATGCTTCTAGACCTTTGAAGAGGTCTCGTCTGCTTTCACCATCGAAGATTCCTAAGAAGAAGGCGCTTCTGGAGGATCCTACCCCTTCCTGTAGCTTTTGGGCAGAACCGGAGAGGCTTTCTTCGTCGGACTCGTCTCATTCGTTTTCGGCTGAGCCTCCTTATAAGACAGTTGCAGCTGAGAGGTCTGCTCCTTTGGCGCCAGCGACTCCTGTGACTCCTGTTCCTGTGGCGCCTGCTCCAGCATTCGATGGACCTCAACAGCTAGTGATTGACGGAATCAACGCCCGTTTGGACTCGATTTTACAACTTTTGTCTAAAAGTCAAGTCTCTTCTTTGGCTCCTCCTACGATGCCAGTGGCTCCCACCTCGACTCCTCTTTCAGTTGCCCCGGTAGCGCCTCCGTTGGCGCCACCTTTGGCTGCTGTGCCGATTGCGCCTCCTTTGGCGCCTCCTGTGATGCCAGCGGCGCCCGCCTCGACTACTCTTTCAGCCGCTCCGGTAGCGCCGCCGCTTGCGCCTCCATTGGCGCCACCTGTCGTTGTGGTACTGACTGCTCCTCCTTTGGCGCCACCTTTGGTTGCTGTACCAACTGCGCCTCCTTTGGCGCCTCCGATGGCTCCTCAACAGGCTCAAACTCTTTCGGTGACACAGCAAGAATATGTCACGAGCCTCCCAGCCCCCGCTCGTGTAACTCAAGTTTCAGTTCAAGGGGACTTGGATGAAGACGTAGTCCAGCTGGACTTGTCCCCAGTATCTGACGAACTCCTCTCGGGCTTAGAGGAGCAGTGTAAGGAGGAGAAGTCTCCGCAACTCTCTTCTTACAAGAAGCTCTTGAAGTTCTTCATTGAGAACTTCCCTGATTCGTTCTCGCCTGCGGCTCCTCCGTCTCCTGGGTCCCAGTACAAGAGGGACAAGGCTTCTGTTTTTTCTTCGGACTTTACGAAACTTGTCCTGTCCGTCTCGGCGAAGAAAGGCCTTAAGAAGATGGATGCTTGGCTGGCCGAGAAGAGGGAAATTGGGAAGAACGTCTTCTGTCTTCCTCCTTCTCGTCGTTCCTTCCGTAACCGGGGTTGGTACGAGACTGGGGAAATGTTTTCCCTGGGTGTGGCTGCCTCCGCACAGGGGAACTTCTCCAGTCTCGTGGATGCCAGTAGGAGGACCACACTTAATTCTGCGAAGGTTTTCTTTACGTCCTCCGAACTGGATCAAGTTTTCAAGAGCGTATTTGGACTCTTGAAATAGTGAGCTTCCTGGACTGGGCGACATGCCTTAGCCAGGAAGATTAAGGATTTTAATCTTCCTTCTGAGCTCTTGGATGATGTGGTAGGAGTAGTAGACTGCATTGATAGGGGCATCTGCGACGGTGCAGTAGAACTTGCCTCTTTATTTACGGCAGGAGTTCTCAAAGAGAGGTAACTTTGGTGCTCCTTTTTAGCAAAAGGTATTTCTTCAAACCAGAAGTCGGCTCTCCTGTTTTCTCCTTTGGACAAGGCACATCTGTTTCCGCAAGAGTTGGTTGCTGCAATTTCCCAGGCGTTAGCTCAGAAGTCAACCCAGGATCTTTTGTTGCAGTCTGCCAAGAAAGCGAAAAGACCTGTGCTTTCTACCGCTTCTGTGCGCGGTGTTTCGTCTCCTGCTATCTCGTTTGGACAGTATAAAGGGAGATCCTCTAGACGTGTTTTTGGCAGGGCCAGAGGAAAAGGCAAAGCCACGGCCCCCGAGAAGAAATGAACCTTTTGTCCTCCATTCAGCAGTAGGAGCCAGACTGCAAAGGTTCTGGCAAGAGTGGCAACGGATCTCGGCAGACCCTTGGACGATCCAAGTTTTAAAGGAAGGATATGCCATCCCCTTCCTTTCCAAACCTCCTTTAGTGGAGGCTCCAGTTTCTTTACAGGCGTACTCGCACAACTCCGCGAAACTAGACGCCCTTCGCTCAGAAGTCCGAGCCATGCTGGAGAAGGAAGCGATAGAACTGCTTCATGCCCCTCTATCTCCAGGTTTCTACAATCGTCTGTTCCTGGTTACGAAAGCATCTGGGGGATGGAGACCCGTACTGGACGTGAGTGCGTTGAATGTCTTCGTTCAGAAGACAAAATTCTCCATGGAGACAACGCAGTCGGTCTTGGCGTCTTTACATCAAGGGGATTGGATGGTTTTTATAGACCTCCAAGACGCTTACTTTCACGTCCCAATACACCCAGATTCAAGGAAGTTCCTGAGGTTCGTCTTCGAGGGACAGGTGTATCAGTTCCGTGCCCTCTGCTTCGGTCTGTCGACAGCCCCGCAAGTTTTCACAAGGGTCCTGTTATCAGTAGCCAGACACCTTCACCTGGAAGGAATTCGAGTTTCTATGTACCTCGACGATTGGCTGCTCAAAGCGGCATCGAGGGAGAGCTGTATGGAGGACCTATCAAAGACTCTTCAATTGGCAAAGTCTTTAGGCCTCATTGTCAACGAGAAGAAGTCTTGCCTTACTCCCAGTCAGCAGATTGTCTATTTGGGAGTGAGTCTGGACTCTCAGACTTTTCAGGCTTTTCTGTCCAGTCAACGGATAGCCTCATGCCTGCAGAAGATCGACGACTTTCTGCAGAGGAAGATTTGTTCCGCGAATGAGTGGATGAGCCTTGTGGGAACCTTAGCTTCAGTGGAGAAGTTTGTAAGACTGGGGCGCTTGAACCTGAGGCCACTGCAGTTTTACCTGCAAGAGAAGTGGCCCAGGAAATAGTTCCCGGACTCCTTCACCTTCGCCATTTCGGAAGAGATAAAGGAGTGCCTCCGTTGGTGGAGGTCAGAAGGAAGGCTGACACAAGGACTTCCTCTTCAGCTTCCGAACCCAGACCTAACTTTGTTTTCCGACGCCTCGGACAAGGGCTGGGGAGCGACTATGGGAACAAAAGAAGTTTCGGGCCAGTGGCAAAGAGAAGAGAGAAACTGGCATATAAATCGAAAGGAACTAAAAGCGGTTCACTTAGCTCTGTTGGCCTTTCAACAAGAAGTGGAAGGCAAATGTGTCTTGGTCCAGGCGGACAACACGACCGCTCTGGCATACATTCGAAACAGGGGCACTCACTGCGTGGTCCCTCTCACGAGACCTCGAGGAGCTACTAGTTTGGGCGGAGGAGATCGGGACCAGACTAGTAACGAGATTCATTCAAGGGGAGAGAAATGTAGCGGCGGACCTTCTCAGCAGAAAGAACCAGGTCCTGTCCAACGAGTGGACTTTACATCCCCTAGTTTGCGAGGAGCTATGGAAGGTATGGGGACGTCCGCTCATAGATCTCTTTGCAACCGACAAAACGACTCGGCTGCCCCTTTACTGCTCTCCGGTTCCAGACAGCAAAGCGGTTTTCGTGGATGCAATGTTCATGAACTGGTCGGACCTGGATCTTTATGCTTTTCCCCCGTTCAAGATCCTGCGGCAAGTCATCTCGAAGTTCTCAAGCCATCGGAACGTAAGGATGACTCTGGTGGCTCCATTCTGGCCGTCCAGGGAGTGGTTCCCGGACCTTCTAAACCTCCTGTCAGACTTTCCGAGACTTCTGCCAGAGAGACCAGATTTACTCAGACAGCTGCACTTTCAGAGGTTCCACCAAAACTTGTCCGCTCTTCATCTTGTCACCTGCAGACTGTCAGGAGACTCGTCAGAAAGAGAGGCTTTTCAAGAGAGGCTTCGGAAGCTATCGCGAAGCCAAGAAGAGAATCCTCTGACAATGTTTACCAGGCGAAGTGGACACAGTTTAGGTCCTGGTGTCGAAGAGAAGGCGTGTCTTCTTCTTCGACGTCTATAGCCCAGATGGCCGATTTTCTCTTGTTCCTCCACAGAGAGAAAAAGCTTGCTGTGCCTACTATTAAAGGGTATAGAGCCATGTTAGCTTTGGTCTTTCGGCATAGGGGTCTTGAAGTGTCTTTGAGTCAAGACCTTTCAGATCTGATTAGATCATTTAATATGTCAAAGAGGGACCAGAAGAGACCAGTGGCGTGGAATCTTGACGTAGTGCTGAGATGGTTACGGTCTCAATCCTTTGAACCGATGGCGAACATCTCCTTGAAAGATCTCACGAAGAAGACTCTTTTTTTGGTAGCTCTGGCTACAGCCAGGAGAGTAAGTGAGCTACATGCGATAGATAAAAGAGTAGGCTCTGCTAAGGGGAAGGCAGTATGTATGTCTACTCTTGGTTTCTTAGCCAAGAACGAAGACCCGTCAAGACCTTGGCCAAGAGAGTTTGAAATTAAGGACCTTTCCCAATTGGTCGGTCCCGAAGAACCCGAGATACCTCTGCCCTGTGAGAGCTCTCAAGTTCTATGTTCAGAGAACAGAAGAAGCTCAGAGGTCCCAGTGACCACCTCTGGTGCTCGGTTAGAGATCCTTCGAGGCCTCTCTCTAAGAATGCCCTTTCCTTCTTTTTGAGAAGCCTGATAAAAGAAGCTCATGAGCATTGTGCTGACTCGGAGATGAGTATTCTTAAGGTAAAGGCGCACGAGATAAGAGCAGTTTCGACTTCTGTAGCCTTTAGCAGAAACTTATCTGTGAAAGACTTGGTTAAGTCCACCTTTTGGAGATGCAAGTCAGTGTTTGCATCGCATTACTTAGTGGATGTGCAAACTGTTTTCGAAAAAGTGCAGTACGCTGGGGCCCTTTATTGCGACTGACACAGTGTTGGGGAGGGTGAAAGGAGTCCGCTCCTTAACTAACATTTTCACCTTGGTGTTGGGGTTGTTGTTTTTTAAGGTTGTCTGGAGATACATGGTGTGGTAGTATCTTCCAGTTTTTAATCTTTGGTATTGGTTTTATGGTAATGTTAGGTGATCCCTCGTTTTGTTGTTCGTCGTACTGCGCCCTGATCAAGGGCATCAGACTTGTCCGTACGCAGCCATGTTCTCTATGGCAGGTACTGTTTTTTATTGTGTCTGACACACGGATCCCTTATATCCTCTCGGCACAATATAAAGGCCAGCAGACTACAGAGGCAGTAACCACTGAGTCAGCTACCTTTAAAGGTAAGGAACCTATGTCTAACTTGTTGCAAGTAGATAATTCCAAGAATTTTATTAGTTGCCAGTGTCCCACCTCCTCAAGGTGCCAATCAGCTATATGTAACTACCGGGTAAGTTGTATAAGTGAAAATGACATTTTTATGATAAAATAACGTTTCACTTATACTTACCCGGTAGTTACATAATCATAACCCTCCCTCCTTCCCTCACATGGGCAGTTGGGCAAAAACTTATGACGTGTTCTTGGAACGGTTCCCGATACCCCGATAGAGGGGGGGGTAGAGGGATCACCTTTCGTAACGCTAGCACTAGCGCGAAATTTGAATACTGCCTTGACGTCAAAGACGACAGCTATATGTAACTACCGGGTAAGTATAAGTGAAACGTTATTTTATCATAAAAATTTCATTTTTACCTACAATTCATCTAACAAAATGAGGGAAACACATTAGGATACTGGGCTTTTACATCAATGTTATCATAATTAACTCAGGGTTTATTTGTTTATTCAGTTCATTGGACACCATTTATTGTCGAAAGTTTTTTTGTGTTTCTGTTTCTGAAGCAGTAATGTCAAGGTTGCATCTAGGCCACATGATATGCAGCAATTATATTTGCCCATGCTGCTACTTTTAGTTAGATTTTTGTGGGTTCAGTCTGCAGGAGATCTTTGAATTTTTTATTTCAAATTCTTTATTGTGATATGTGCTGATAAGTAGCTTGTGAATTTCAGTTAGATTCCTTTTTGATCTTACAAATACAGCGCTCCATCATTACAAGACTGTCGTAACTCAAAAATTTGAAGTTTTGAGTTACATAGCTCATAAGATTGCCCATTTAATTCTGCGTCTTTTGGTAATAAAGTCGTAAGTCTAAGTGCATTTTTGGCCAAGAGATGGCGCTGGGAAGATTTTAAGTCTAAATCAAAATCTCAGTGCAGTTATAGGACTTTGAAACTTTAAAACGCTTCCCCTGAAAAATCAAGATTTTGGAGTTACGACAGTCTTGTAATGATGGAGCGACAGTATCTGTTTTTTCAGGTGGAACAATAATGAGTGAATAGGGCCAACAATAGTGGTTAAATACGCTTGGAGCCCAAAATTGATCGATTGATTTATGGCTAATAAAACTGGCGTCACAACTTCTAGGTTATTGACGCCATATAAAATTACAGTGAACCCCCATATTCGCATTCTCATGGTTCGCGGACTCACGCATTCATGGGTTTCTCTGTGGAACATATCTAGCCATCATTTGTGGAAAATTCGCCCATTCGCGGTATTTTTCACTGAGAAATATTCAGTAATTACTGTATTTTCATATAATTTTCATGAATAAATGCACTTTTTGTGATAAAACTATAAAATACTCAGGTATAAGCATTTTTACAGGGTTTTTCTTGGTTTAAGCTATCAAAATGGGCAGTTCTAAGTGTTTTTAGAGGGGTTTTAAGCATTCGCGGATTTGACCTATTCACGGGGGGTGTGGGACGCATCCCCCGCGAATACAGGGGTTCACGGTAAATAGGAAATTAAAAAGATAGATGAATAATTTTGATTAACCCTTAAACGCCGAGCCTCTGTTTACAAAAACGTCTCCCGTATGCCGGCGGCGTTCGGGAGTTAGCACCAAAGTGGAAAAAAAGTTTTTTTCAAAAAAATCACAGCATGCTTAGTTTTTAAGATTAGGAGTTCATTTTTGGCTCCTTTTTTTGTCATTGCCTGAAGTTTAGTATGCAACCATCAGAAATGAAAAAAATATCATTATCATATATAAATATTGAAATATATGACAGCGCAAAAAAAAATTTTCATATATAATTTTATACAAATCGCGGTGAGCAAAACGGTTAAAGCTAACGGATTATTTTTTTTTCTTTGTATTGTACACTAAATTGCGATGATTTTGGTATATAACAAATTGTAAAACGATCAAAGCAACACAGAGAAAATATTATCACAATATGATGCATGAATCCGTAACACGCGGACGTAAAAAAATGTTTTTTTCAAAAATTCACCATAAATCAAAATATTGTGCTAGAGACTTCCCGTTTGTTGAAAAATGAAGAAAATTGATTGAATATTACTAGACTGTAAGTGTTTTAGCTTACAATTGCAGTTTTTGACCATTTCGGTCGAGTTAAAGTTGACTGAAGGTCAAATTTTTCTATTTATCGTAATTTATATGAAAATATTTCAAAACTGATAAAAGCTACAACCATGAGTTATTTTCTGTTGTATTCTACATGAAATTGCGCACATTTTCATATATAAAAGTTTATGTAACGACTAATATAAAACGGTGCAAACATTACGACAACGTGACAAAAGAATTTCTGAGATGTTGGCCGAGTTACCGCTGCCGGACGTAAGGAAAATGTTTTTAAAAAATTCACCATAAATCGAAATATTGTGCTAGAGACTTCCAATTTATTGCAAAATAAAGGTAAATGATTGAATATTACTAGAATGTAAGAGTTTTAGCTTACAATTGCGTTTTTCGACCATTTCGGGTCGAGTTAAAGTTGACCGAAGGTTGAAATTTTGGCAGTTATCATGATTTATGTCAAAATATTTCAAAAGTGATAAAAGCTACAACCATGAATTATTTTCTGTTGTATTCTACATGAAATTGCGCACATTTTCATATATAAAACTTTATGTAACGACTAATGTAAAATGATGCAAACATTACGATAACGTGACGAAAGAATTTCTGAGATGTTCAGCTGTTACCACGCGCAGACCTAAGGAAAAAGTTTTTTTTTCAGAAATTCACCATAAATCGAAATATTGTGCTAGAGACTTCCAGTTTGTTGCAAAATGAAGGTACATGATTGAATATTACTAGAATGTAAGAGTTTTAGCTTGTAATTGCATTTTTTACCATATTGGTCAAGTTAAAGTTGACCGAAGGTTGAAATTTTGGCAGTTATCGTGATTTTTATGAAAATATTTCAAAACGGATAAAAGCTACAACCATGAGTTATTTTCTGTTGTATTCTACATGAAATTGCACACATTTCCATATATAAAACTTTATGTAATGACTAATATAAAACGGTGCAAACATTACGACAACGTGACGAAAGAATTTCTGGCGCGGATATAAGGAAAAAGTTTTTTTTTCAAAAATTCATCATAAATCGAAATATTGTGCTAGAGACTTCCAATTTGTTGCAAAATAAAGGTAAATGATTGAATATTACTGGAATGTAAGAGTTTTAGCTTACAATTGCGTTTTTTTACCATTTCGGTTGAGTCAAAGTTGACCAAAGGTTGAAATTTTGGCAGTTATCGAGATTTATATGAAAATATTTCCAAACTGATAAAGCTACAACCATGGGTTGTATTTTGTTGTATTTTACATGAAATTGCGCACATTTTCATATATAAAACTTTACGTAACGGCTAATATAAAACAGTGCAAAAATTACAACAAAATGACGAAAGAATTTCTGAAATTTTCAGCCGAGTTACCGCGCGGACGTAAGGAAAAAGTTTTTTTCAAAAATTCACCATAAATTGAAATATTTTGCTAGAAACTTCCAATTTGTTGCAGAATAAAGGTAAATGATTGAATCGACCATTTCGGTCGAGTCAAAGTTGACCGAAGGTTGAAATTTTTTGTAGTCGACGTACGGTACGTCCACTTGGCACCCAACAGACAATTTTAGTCGACGTATGATACGTCCAGTAGGCGTTTAAGGGTTAAGAGGAGTCTCATATAGGGAATATATGCATAATCACATATAAAATAAAACATGTATAATATACATACATACATATACGCATACAGTTGACACCAGGATTTGCAAGGGATAGGGACCACAACCCCCTACAAATAGCTAAAATCTGCGAATACTTGACACCCCTCTAAAAATGCTTATAGCTGCCTACTTTGATAGTTCAGATATCAGAAAACCCCTCTAAAAATGCTTATACCTGACTATTTTAATAGTTTTTTCATGAAAAATGTATTTAGTCAACAAAAATAATATGAAAATACAGTAATTATATATCGAATATTTCTCTTTGAATGGGCGAATTTCCTATGAATATTGTGGATATACATTCCACAGAAAAATCCGCGAATATGTGAAGCCGTGAAGAGTCCCGTCTACCTAACAAACATGTAGCTGCTCTAAATTACATTCCTCCCCGAGAGTCGTTGCAAAGATGAAATGTCCATCTCTGTCACGTCCCCAACAGAGGAACCTATGCTTTAGATTCCCAAGACTGGGACATTCGACCAGCAAATGTCTCACAGTCGAGGGCACAGTACAGTCATTTCAGAATGGAGGGTTTTTCGCCATACATCAAGAACCCATGAGAGTCTTTATGTCCAATCCTAAGCCTGCACAACATCATTTCTTGTCTCCTTGGCACTTAAGGATATGACCAAGGAGACACTGATGACGTAATACTATGCATTTTTTGATTCATTAAAATATTTTCCCAAAGGGACTGCCAAATCTTTTTAATTTTATAATCTACTAGAGGATATATATATCCTGATATGGTAGTACTGTAGACATCTGGGTTCTGGGGAGGTGACTACTGACTTAGCAAGTTGATCAGTTTGGTCGTTTCCAACCACTCCAACATGGGAAAGCACCCAGCAAAAATTTATTCCTTCACCTGTTCTTTCCACTAAAAGCAGCCATTCCAGTATCTCTAAAATCAGATGGTTTAAAGAGTTATAAGATTCCAATGACTGAAGAACATTTCTAGTCACAATACTGTATCTCTAAAATCAGATGGTTTAAAGAGATAAGATTCCAACGACTGAAGAACATTCCTAGTCACAATACTATATATGATAAAACTAATCCCATTCCGAGTTAAAATTTCCTTTAAGGCCTTTAAAATTGCATGCAGTTCTGCTGTAAAAATAGATGCAACACATGATAATCTCCCACTTCTTTCTATATCAGGGAAGGCCGCTCCAAAGCTGATGCCAGCATCTGACTTTGAGCTATTTGTGAAAATTGCAACGGAGTTATCATGTTGCGAGGAATGATCTAAGAATATTGACTGCGTTGCCTCATTGGACATTTCTGCCTTGTAAAATTGAAATATCTACACCATTCAACCTCTAGAAGGTTCCAGGGGCTGTTAACCAAATACCTAGCTGCTAAAATCTCCATCCTTGGCATGTTTAATTACCTGATAATACATTTTACTCTAAAAGTAGATGGTTGACATTGCTTGGGGTGATTTTCATAAAATTGCCAATGCCTTTCATTTCTAATACAAATACTGGTTAAAGACTTATGGAGCCTCTGAAATCTGTACTAGCTCCAAACCAGCAGATTTTGGTAATGTAGATCAAGAGGCATCTCACCAGCATCTACAAGCATGCTCTCAGTGGGAGATGATTTAAATGCTCCTGTAGCTGCTGTTATTCCTCCATGATGGATGGAATTAAGCATTTTAAGGCTATTAGGCTTTGCTGAGGTGTACATTTCACATCCATATGTTAATTTTGAAAAGACAACATTTGTACTGTATAGTCTTAGCATCTAAGTTTGGTCTGCACCGCATAAAGTGTGGGATAGGATTTTCAGCACATTCATTGCTTTCAAGCATTTTGGCTTGATGTACTTCAGATGTGGAATCCAAGTCAACTTGCTATCAAAAATCAACCCAAGAAACCTTTTTTCACCAACACATGGGATTCACTGCCCGTGTATGAACAGATCTGGATCACAATGGAATCCTCTTATATGGCAAAAGTGCATGGTCACCATTTTACAAGCAGAGAATCTAAAACCATTCTTCTCAGCCTGCTTTACTGTATTATCAGTGCAGAGCTGAAGACGGCGTTCAGCCACTGTCATCCTTGTTGTTGCAAAAGTTATTGAAAGGTCATCAACAAAAAGAGTATAAGCTACATCTGGGGGAATTATTTTGGATGCCCTATTGATTGCTAAGGCAAACAAGGTTCCACTTAAAATGCTTCCTTGTGGCACTCCTTCCTGGTTGAATTCATCTGACATTGTTGCTCCAACTTGAACCTGAAACGACCTATTTTTAAAAATGCCTTGATAAATCGAGGCAAATTGCCTCTCAGGTTATGTTCGTAAAGAACCCTCAGAATGCCAGATCTCCATGCTGTATCATAAGCCTTCTCAAGATCAAAGAAAACTGACATAATGCTGCTTGTTAGCAAAAGCTTCACATATTGAAGATTCCATTTGAAACAATACATCAGTTGTGGAGTGCCTACTTCAAAAACCACAGTGAACAGGCGACAGATATTTACCACGTTCCAAGTACCGCATCAAACGTATTCACCATTTTTTCCATCTTACACAGTGCAATGGGATGATAATTTTCTGTCTTGAATTCGTCTTTCCCTGATTTCACGAATGGCAGTAATTTTAACATCTAAAGCTTAGGGAGGATATGTTCTCAGAAAATTCAGTTAATAAGGCTTAATTTGAAAAGTCTGGTATTTTTAAGGGTATGCTTAATCACTGAAAATGTTATGTCACCCAGTCCAGGAGCTGATTCATCACATTTACTTAGGCTGATTCAGATTCTCTCATAGTAAAAGGTACATTGTACTGTTTATTCCTTGATGTATTAAAATAAATTTCTACCTGTTCCATTAGCCTTCTTTGAGCTGAATATAGTCTGTCATCATTTTTCTTTGCAACATTTGCAAAATGATTAGCAAACTTATATGCCACTAACTGTGGATCTGCTACTTCACAACCATTGATCTGGAGGTTGACAAGGAGTAAATTTGCTTGCTATTTTCTAACTCTCTTCCAAACTAAAGTCAAGGGTGTTTTTGACTTTAGTGAAGACATGAAAATTGTCCAAGATTCCTTTCATGCCTTTTTAATTTCCATGCGGAAATGAGCTCTTGCTTTTTGAAATTCAAGGTGGTAATACGTACTCACATTTTCATCTGAGGTATCTGGTGAAAGCTGACCTCATAGTTCTATGAGTTTCCTGTCATTTACACAAGTCCACCATGGAACTGGTCATTGGATAAATATGCCTGAAGTCCTAGGTATATACTGTAGACTGAAGACCAGCTGAAAATATAATTGTATTAAAAAAGTCAAGAGCTTTATCTACAGAGGGAGAGTCATCAACAGTGTCATCTATTGAGGAGCTGTGTTCCTGAAAAGTTGCCCAATCAGCTTTACCAGTGTATAATTTAGATAGTCTTGAAGATGGAGGATTTGACTCTGCCCTACTTACGAATTTTCAACTTATGAACTTTCGGAGATACAAACAGACATGAACTTTCAGAGATACGAACTGACAGGGGTCACAAATTAAAATTGTGTTTGGAGTACTCCCCTTTGCCACCCATAAATTAAAATTTTTCTCTGGGTGCCTGTACTGCTAGTAAAAATTTTTGCAAAGAACAGAGGAACATGAGGAAGAAAAAGAACCTGTTCCTGTAACTCCTTCCCTGATTACCCCAAGTATTCTCATGAGTAACTACCATGTATTCTTACAATCATGAGAATATTTGTTCATACAGTACTCTTAAAATATTCCTACTTATTTCTGTCTTCTCGATTTAACTCAGTCTGTGGTGAATACTCATCTTCTAAATTTCCCATTTTCTGTATTCAGTATATTTTTTAAATCATGTAAAGTGAAGAAAGTAAAATTTGATATAAGTAACTAACCAAGTAATTACATAGCTATAGTTTCTGAGTTGCGCAGCGGGTTTTTTTTAAAAATTGTGGTAGTGCTTCAGTTGTTTTGTGTAGGTGACTAACCCCACCCACTATCGAGAGTACTGGGAACGACTTAGCAGATAATTACATTTGTGTTTCTGCCGGCTCTCGAGTAAACATTGGGTTGTTTGCAGCAGCTATATCATGGGTTTTGGTTGTATTCATTGAATTTCTGTGAAGTATTTCCGATTTATTTTAAGTAGCCTTCAAGCACTGATCAGCTTTTAGGATCAGGATTCTAGTTTTTTTTTTTACATATTATGTCTGATTCTAGTTCCTCTAGTCTTCACTATAGTGAAGGTTGTGAAACCAGATTAATTAAATCTTGCTATGATGCTCATACAATTTGCAGTAAGTGTAGAGGGCAGGAGTGTAGTAGAGAGTAAACTTGTGCTGAATGTAATGACTGGGATGAGAAAAAGTGGAAAGTTCTTAAATCTCACCTAGATAACTTAGGGATAGGAAGAGGAAGGCGACCTCTAGAGCCAAGAGATGTAGCCTAGAAACTACTAAACCTAGTTTAGAAGGTAGTCCTGCTATTCCTGTTACTCCTATTCCTGCTTTTTCTCCTGTTCCTAGGCCTCCAACTATGCATCCACATACTCCTGCACCTGGCTCCCTTGCCTCCGACCCCAATACCATCACTAGTACAGAGTCTAGGTTTGATCAAAAGATAAATTTGGTTGTGAATACAGTGGCAGAGTTAGGCTTATCTCTCAAATTAGTGATGGATAAAGTGTTCGCAGACAAAGTGACAGGTGGTAGTGTTGTGCAAGTGGAGGAGGTGGCTACTCGTCCTGCTGGTTCTCCTAGATGAAGGTCACTGTCCTGCTCCCCTGAACTTGGGAGGAGACATACCAGAAGTCCAAGGGAGGCCGGTGGGGTTTGCCCATGGGTAGTCGCCCCCTCAGCGGAACCTGTTGCATGTTCCCAGGTATCAGCAGACGGCCGCTGGAAAGGCATCTCTCTGGACATTCATCAGTTGTCCTCCAGTTCTGAGTATTCAGGTGCCGATAGGAGGCACCGCAAGTGCTTTCTGGATTCGTCATGTCCGCTGAAGAGACATGCAAATGATGTTGGTCGCCATTCTTTGCTGCCTGTTAAGTCGTATCAGAAGGCTAGTCTCAGCCCACAGCCTTCCTGTAGTTATGCTGTAGATCCCTCTGTCCCTACCCCGGTCCACCTTCCACATAGGACAGTCCAGAGGCCTTCTCTCTGGAGCGCCCTGTTGAGCACCCTTCCTTGGCCCCCAAGCGGCCAACAAACCCTCACGTGGCCGTCATCGTCCAAGCACCTGGCTTCTCTAGAGCACTTGGCGCCACTTCCTGAGCACCTGGTGCCAACTCCTGAACACCCAATGCCAGCTCCCAAGCACTTGGCGCCAGTACCCTAGCGCCCGGCGCCAACTCTTTAGTACTAGTCACCAGTTTCTGAGCAACAAGTGCCTGCTTCCAGACATGGGTCTCCTTTGGATCAAGACGAACCATCTTTGGCCCCAATTAAACAGCATTTGTCTGAAACAATGAGCTTACTGAAGAAAGCTCCCTCCGTCTCCAAGACTGAACATGATATGTCCCTGTCTCCTGTCTCCTGAGAAGAACAGCATTTTGAGCAAGAGCCTGCTCCTCCTTCGCCCTATGCAGCTCTTCTTCAGTTTCTGCTGGTGAATTTTCCCACCTTTTTTGCACCAGCTGCCCCGGTCTTGCCTGCCTCAACCATTTTGATGAGTAGTCATCTGGATGATAGAACAAGACTCCCCAAAATGGTACTTTCTTCATCTTCTAAGAATGCCCTTAACAATATAGGGAATTGGCATTCTGCTGAGAGGGAGCAAGGCAAAGCATCCTTTGCCTTTCCTCCCTCGCACTAAGTCTGTAGGAGATACCTATCTTACATCACTGGGGAAGCTCCATCTTTGGGAGTTGCTGCCTCCTCCCAAGGAGACTTCTCCAGCCTCATCGACTCTTTCCGACGTTCTGCGTTCTCGTCGGCAAAGATAATGTTTTTGTCAGTGGAACTAGATCACCTTGTTAAGGACCTCTTGAAGGTGTTCAAAGTCTTTAGCTTCTTGGACTGGACAGCTGGAGTACTGGCCAAGAAGATCGAAGATTTTAGGACCTACCAGGAGACATTGCCTTGGACTGGCTGGCAGTCCTGTTCTGTGCAGACAAGGTTATTAGGGATGGCTGTCTTGAGCTTGCTACTTTTTTCTCTATGGGAGTGTTGCAGAAGAGAGAACTCTGGTGCTCCTTTAACACTAAAGGAGTCACGCAGACCCAGAAGTTGGCCCTTCTGTTTTCACCATTGGATCCTCATCACCTCTTCCCCCAGGACATGATGGAAATTGCTTCACGCCTTCAAAAGAAGTCGACCCAGGATTTGCTGTTGCAATCTTCCAAATGCCCCAAGGATTCTTCTGCATTTGCTCCCAAGACGGCCCCTCCAGTACAGCAGCAGGATAGAAGTCTAAATACCTTGTTCAGGGACCAAGTACAGTAATTGGAAGTCTTTTGTGAGATGGTCTTTGTAGAGCAAAAGACTGCAGAAGGGAAGTAACAACTTCTATGCTGGAGTCAATCTTGAATCCATAAAGCAAGGTTTCCGTTAATGCTGCCTTTTATGCCATGATTGTTGTAACCACAAAGCGTTTGTCTTCAAAGAGGTATATCAGAAAATTTAAGTGTTTCTATAGAAATTTCAACTGGGCTGTCAGTATGGATATAATTTAACCATATCTTCCACACGGACTAGTATTGCCGGATAGATGATGTCTGTAATTTTTGCACTAGGTACCCAGCAATGTTGGGTGCGTAGATAATGTTTAAAAAATCCATACATGAAGGTCTCAGCTCAGAAAGGAGGATGCGTAAACGATTTTCCCTCTTACTTTCTGGGATAGAACAGCAGACAATAGTGGAATTGATCTTTTCGCCCATTGTTGAAGTGATAGGAACCAATGCCTGTTTGGCCAATTTTGGGCTATTAAGTAAGCTGTTCCTTTGAAGGTTAGGAGTTTGCTCAAAATCGAAATCTGGGACAATGGAGGAAAAAGATATGTCATCCTCCACTTGTTCCATTCTTGTAGGAAGGCATCTCTTGCTATTGCTTGACTGTCCAAGTTCATAGACACACATATTGGGAGTTTGTGATTCTCGTATGTGGCCAACAGGTCCACTTCCGGTTGTGGAAGCATGTTGGCTATTGTTTGAAAAGAGTGGTTGTCCAACCTCCACTCTCTTGAGTCTGCTGTTACGCTGAGAGACCCTGTGAGGTGAATTGCAGACAGATGCCACTTCTTTACTTGTGCCATCCGAAGGATGGCTAGCATTACTATGTTGAGAGGAGGTGGATGTGATCCCAATCTCTTGATGCAGGACATTGTAGTCATGTTGTCTACAACCAACAGAATATGTGTCTCTTCTGGAGGTTTGAGTATCTTGAGAGGCAAAAGGACAGCCATCAGTTCCAGGAAATTGATATGACAATTCCTCAGAGTAGCTGACCACCTCCCTGCCACCTGATGATCCTCCCGTTGTCCTCCCCAACCTGTCAACAAGGCATCTGTGTCTATTGTCACTCTTACAGATGGAGTCAGGGTGACCTGTTTCGCCAGAGATTCCTTCCGGGTCCAAGGCCAAAGTATCTCCCCAACTTTCTGATTCTTTTGGTGAGATTGGTCTCGCATCTTTTTTCTTGTGTGCCATAGCCAAAAATTGTTCACGTTTTTCAATTGCAATCTGAGTATTGGACCTATTACTGATGCGAACTGCAGCAGACCCATCATGCATTCTAATTGCCATCTGGAAACTCTGGGCTGTGCTAGGAACCTTTTGAGGTTTTTCCTTAGTCTGTTCAGAGTTTTGATGGGGAGAGACAAGAGGCCCTGAAGAGTATTCCAACACAGTCCCATCCACTGAAAGCTGGGCGTGAGGCGGGATTTTTTCCAATTTATTATAAAACCTTTTGACTGGAGTCTGTTGACCATCAGCTCAGTGGTCTGGTAAAACTAAGGTATACTTAGTGCTCATAGGTTTTGCAAGCACTCTTTTCTTGTGGACCCCCAGATTAACCAGTCATCTAGGTAAGCTAATAGTTGTATTCCTTCTTTCCTGAGTTCCTGGACAACTACTGTTGCTAATTTTAAAAAATTTTTGGGGCAATCTTTAGCCAAAAAGGCATGACTTGGAACATGTATGTATCTTTCCCCATCCAGAACCCTAGGAAGAGGTGAAAGGGAGCGGCAATATTTCAATGCATATTCAATACAGTATTTAGGTACAGTACTTAGCTGTTCCCTGCACTTGAGAATGTACCAATGTCACCTCTATCTACGTTAACAGAAAACAGTAAGGCTTGAATACTGTTGTATGAAAGAAAATGTACGTGCCTGAATATAGGGATAACTTAATTAGTTTTCTCCGTGTTAAGATTACAGTAGCAGTTGTAGGAGTGTTTGTGCATAGCTGTAAGCCATATATTTTTAAGGGTACAGTAATGTTTTAAGATGACTTTGAAATGATAAAGTGTTTTAGGATGATAGTTTAAGGTATATTTGGTGTTTGAACTATTCAAATAGGCAATTGTGAGCATTTTTGAAGGGGAGTTCCAACGTATCATGAGTGGTTGTGGTCCCTAACCCCAGCGAATACTGGAGTCAACTGTAATTCTAACCATTGAGAGAAAAAATTTTTGTTTTTGCACTGTAATATTAAGACATAAAAAAAAGTAGAGTAACTGTACCACCAAGCTAAAATTCTAAACTTTGATAAGTGCAGTGTGCTAGAATTTGCACCCCTGCAGTAGAATTAATGTTTGTAGGGAAATGAAGCCTGATAGAACATTAAGTCTTGTTGTCATTTTAGTGTTTTATCTGTGGGTTTTATATAAGTAACTTACCAAGTAATTACATAGCTATTGGTTCCCTAACCTACGGCAGCTTAGAAATTTAAAATTCGCGCGGTGGCGCTGTTATCGTTGGTTTGTAAGTGACAACATCCTGCCACCATCCGGGACTCGAGGAAACAAACACAAACTAGAGGATAGCTCAATTCGTTTTCTGCCGGCTTCCGGTTAACAGTGGAAGTTTTAACGCAGCTGCTGCTTCGCCTTTTGGCTTTACTTTACATGAATTTGGTGAAGTACTCAGAATTTGTTGCTTTGTGGCTTGCTGCCATTGTTGAATTGTCGTTCGGGTTAACTTTAGTTTATTTAGTTAACGATGTTGGATTCCAGTTCGTCTAGTATTCGCTTTTGTTCCAAGGGTTGTAGAGCTAGGCTAACTAAGCTTTCATACGATTCTCATACAAAATGCACTAAATGTAGGGGGCAAGAATGTAGTAAGGATAATACTTGCATAGAGTGTCAGGATTGGGAGGATAAGAAATGGAAAACATTGAAATCTCATCTAGACAAATTAGAAAGGGATAAGAAGAGGAAAGCAGCCATTAGGGCTGAAAGTAGGGCTAATACAGAGTCCATTCTTTTGGAAAATGTAGGGGATGGCAGAACTATCACTCCTCCAGTTCCTCCTCCTCCTCCTCCTCCTATCTTAACTCCTCCTTTTACCATCTGCTCCTGTTCCAGGTTTCCATGATTCCGCTCTTAGTGTCATTGCCAGCCTCGAATCTAGGTTTGATCAGAAATTTACTGTATTATCTAGTACCATTATGGAAATGGGGTCAGCTGTTAAATCTCTAATGGAAAAAAATGTAAGTGTTGACAGTGCAGTGAGAAGTGATAGTGCTGTGAATATTGAGGAGGTGGCTGTCCGTCCCACCAGTGCTCCTAGACGAATGTCACTGTTCCGCTCCCCTGCACCGGGGAGAAGATATATGGAGGTCCAAGGGAGGCTGGCGGGGTTTGCCCACGGGCAGTCACCCCCTCCGTCGAGCCTGTCGTGTGCTCCCAGGCTTCGACTAAACGTCATTGGAAAGGCGTTCCTGTGCATCGACTTTCTGATTCGGGATCTTCCAGTCTGCACCAGAAGCCATATCGCTACTCTTCTTCTTCGCACCCACTCAAGAGACATGCGAATATTAGCGATTCTTCTCCCATGGCTGTCAAGAGGTACAGAGAGACTATCCCTCAACCTTCCTGCAGCTTTCAAGTTCAGCCTGCTTCTCCTGCTCATCTTCGTTATTTCTTTGAAGACAGTCTGAGCGCTATAAGTGTGCTGAGCGCCCATCTTCTTCCGAGCGCCAAGCGCCCGCCGACTCGTGCCAGACTTCCACTGATGAGCGCCCGGCACCCACCGACTCATGCCAGAATACCGCCGATGAGTGCCAGAATTCCGCCAATGGGCACCTGGCGCCCGCCGATATACACCAGAGTTCCGCCAATGAGCTCCGGGCGCCCGCCGTCTCACGCCAGACTTCACCTCTAGAGCGCCCGGCGCCTACTCCCGGACTTTCAACGCCCACAGTGGAATTCCCAGCTCCTTCTTTGGCTATTCCGCCTTCTTCGGCCCAGGAAGATTCTTTAGCCCCCACTCAAGTGCCAATTGTCAGAGCTTGTGGGTCTTTTGAAGAAATCTGCATCTGCTCCAGTGTCCAAGGATAAATCATTGTCTCCTATCTCTTCGGAGGAGGAAGAGATTGTCCAGGATACGGTTCCCACTTCTTCCTACTTGTCTCTCCTGCGTTTCCTCCTGGAGAATTACCCGGACTTCTTCATGCCTGCTTCGCCTACTTCTCCAGCTTCTACCTACCTCATGAAAAAGCATCTGTCAGAAGGTACCAGACTACCCAAGCTTGTTCTTTCTTCCACCTCGAAGAAAGCTCTCAAGGAAGTTCATGCCTGGCAGGCCGCTAAGAGAGACAGGGCAAAGCGACTTGTGCCTTTCCGCCCAGCAAATTGTTGAAGATGAGATACTCTTACTATGCCACCAGGGAAGCTCCTTCCTTGGGAGTTCCTGCCTCCTCCCAGGGGGACTTCTCTGGTCTGGTGGATTCATCCCGTAGAAAGGCTTTATTGTCGGCCACGATAATGTTTTCCTCAGCCGAACTAGACCACCTTATCAAGAATTATTTTTAAGGTGTTTGAGATATTTAGTTTCCTAGATTGGGCCATCGGGGCACTGGGGAGTAAGATTGAAGATGAGATATTTAGTTTCCAAGATTGGGCCATCGGGGCACTGGGGAGTAAGATTGAAGACTGCCCGGATTTAGCTGAAGACCTTGCCTCTGATTGGCTAGGAGTTATTTCATGCTCAGACAGAGCAATTAGAGATGGCTCTTTCGAACTTGCCTCCCTTTTTTCTATGGGTGTCCTTAAAAAGAGGGAGCTCTGGTGTTCGTTCACCTCGAAAGGAGTCTCGCCGACTCAGAAGTCAGCTCTACTCTTCGCTGCCTTAGACAAGTCTCAACTCTTTCCTCAACACATAGTGAAGGATATTATTTTAGAGTTACAGAGCAAGTCCACCTCTGACTTGTTGACTCAGTCCACTAGACATCCTAAGGAGCCTGTGCTTTCCTCATCTAGATCATTCTCCCCTCTTCAGTCTCAACCCTTTCGTGGAGGGAGAGTTACGACCCAGCCTCGACCTAGATCAAACTTCCGACCTCCTACAAAGTCCATTAAGAGGTCTTCTTTCAAATCCACCCCCAAGAAGTGAGAAGTTAGTCCTCCGTGCCCAGGTAGGAGCCAGACTTCTACGTTTCTGGAGGGAATGGGAGAACAGAGGAGCAGACCCCTGGGTGATCAAGGTTCTAAAGGAGGGCTACTCCATTCATTTCGTAAAGACTCCTCCCTTAACTACATCTCCAGTTGCCTTGACAGCGTACTCAAAAGGTTCCACAAAGTTTTTGGCCATCTTTCAAGAAGTCGAACTACTTCTTTCCAAAGGAGTAGTGGAAGAAGTGCTGATGCCCTACTCAGGTTTCTACAATCGCCTTTTCGTGGTCCCAAAGGCTTTGGGAGTCTGGAGGCCCGTTCTGGATGTAAGCTCTTTGAATGTGTTCTGTCACTGAAGACATCCAGACTCAGTTTCACATGGAGACTGTTCGACGACTCCTCAAGCTCTGTCATGTCCTCAGTACAACAGGGGACTGGATGGTCACCCTGGATATGCAGGATCCTTCTGTTTTTCACGCCCCTGTTCATCCAGACTCACGGACAACCCGAACTGCCTTCAGACTGTCAGCCAGTTCCTTGCTCCTTCCTGCTAGGCAGTGCAGATTCCACCAAGAGCATTATCTGCTCTGGCTCTGACAGGCTTCAGATTGTCAAGCGCCTTGTTAGAGCAAAAGGGTTTTGAGACAAGCTGCAGAGGCAATCGTGAAATGAAGCTCAGACGAGCTTCTTCTACAAAGCTCCACCAAGGGATTACTAATCAAAATGAAGTCTTCAGAAGGTGGTGCAGCACAAAGCTCTACTAATCAAAATGAAGTCTAACATCTTCTTTTGAAACATCTATAAGCCAGATAGCCAATATTTTGATATTCCTAAAGTCCATCAGGAAGCTATCGACCTCTACCATCAGAGGGTATAGGTCGATGCTCAGCTCAGTTTTTAAGCACAGAGGAATGGACCTGTCTTCTAACCAAGATATCACCAACCTGATCAAATCCTTCAACACGTCCAAAAGAGATAGTTCTCCCAACGTCTCTTGGAACTTAGATGTTGTACTCAAGTGGCTCTCAGGTCCTCAATTCGAACCTCTTCGTTCTGTTTCCCCCAGGAATCTCACGAAAAGGACTCTCTTTTTAACGGCTCTCGCTACTGCCAAACGTATTAGCGAGTTACAAGCAATAGATAAGAGAATAGGCTTTGCACAAGAGGACGCAGTCTGCTCTCTTTCTCTTGGTTTCCTCGCAAAGAACGAGGACCCTTCTAAACCCTGGCCTAGGTCCTTCATCAAGAACCTTATGGATATCTTAGGACCTGAGAAAGAAGAAAGACTCCTCAGCCCAGTGAGGTCCCTCAGGTACTATCTTCAAAGGACCGAAAAGATTAGAGGACCTTCGAGCAACCTCTGGTGCTCTGTTAAAAACCCAGCTCACCCGCTCTCCAAAAATGCCTTATCCTTTTTTCTGAGAGATTTAATATTAGAAACCCACTCTCAGATCCAGGAAGAAGCTTTTCCTCTACTTAAGGTTAAGGCTCATGAAATTAGGGCAGTAGCAACTTCCCTCACTTTTAAACACAACTTGTCTCTTTCTTCAATCCTACAGTCGACATTCTGGAGATGCAAGTCCATATTCGCCTCACACTACCTCAAGGACATAGAAACTGTATTTGAAAATTGTAGCACTTTAGGATCTTTATCCGTGGCTGGCATGGTGCTGGGAGAGGAAGCATGAGGAATCTATCTGTTCCTTTGCTATCCACTCGCCTTGACTTAAGGTTTTGAGTCGTTGGGAAGCCTGGGGGTACATTGTACCTGGAGCACCCACCATTTCGTACTTTATCTTTGATAATGGTTGGGTTTTTTTGGTTTTTCTGTGGTGTAGGTGACAGTGTTTTCATTTGTATTCTGGTCTTTGCCCAGGGCAAGGGCATCTTTTAAAAACTTTGTCAGCATACAGTGTACTTCCTCCGCTGCAAAGTTTCCCACTATTGTAGTGGCGACCCTTGGCTATACTGCCACGTCCACTACAAGTTGAGAGAAGCGCCGACCAGAGGCAGTACCTTCCTGCAGCAGCTCTCTCAACAGTTAAGGAAACAAACAAACATTTATTCAATGTTAGCAACCTTTCTAGTTCAAACTCATTACTTAAATAATGTTTTGGAGTAGAATATGTCCATGCTCTTTCCCATCTCCTTACAATGTAGAATCAGCTATGTAATTACTTGGTAAGTTACTTATATAGAAATGACATTTTTATAATATACTTACCAAGTAATTACATGATCGGAGCCCGCCCTCCTCCCCTTGCATGAACATAAGAGCATAAAATGAATTGAGCTATCCCCTAGTTTGTTTCCTTGAGTCCCGGATGGTGGCGGGACGTTGTCACTTACACACCAATGATAACAGCGCCACTGCTCGAATTTTGAATTTCTAAGCTGCCGTAGGTTAGGGAACCAATAGCTATGCAATTACTTGGTAAGTATATATAAAACTTTATTTTATTATAAAAATGTCATTTTTATAATTTTTGACATTAATTAAATGTTTTTTCACAGGGTTGAGGTTACGTTTGAGACAGTAGATGGATCCTATACAGTCAAAGGAAAAGAAGGCGACAATCTTCTCGATGTTGTTATTAATAATGATTTAGACCTTGATGGTTTTGGTAAGTAAATATGTATATTCCAGTGAGTAGAATTTAGTAATGATGATATTGGAATCCATGCTGACAGTGATTGCTGTACTGAGATCAATTAACCCTGGTAGCTGTGAACATATTCTTATTAGGGTCTGAGTAGAATGCATTGTTTGCCTACTGTGAATTTTCTTAATTTTTCTATTACGTATTTTGTTAGTGTATGTAATGTACAGTATGCTCATTGTATGACAGACATTTTTTAAAACTGTAATTTTGTATTATTGTGATACATTATGGCTTATATGTCAGTATATCAGGTCTCTAAGAGAGAGGCATAGCTAAACAAAATTGTACAGGTGGTGGTTAAGTAAAGAAGAGAGCCTTAGGCTCTAGGAGAGGTAGGCAGGGTAAATGATATACAGATCTACCATCACTAATCCGGGACCATTGAGACCTGCAGGGTGCTGGATTAGTGATTTTGCCAGATTATAGAGTGGTTAGGTTAGAATACATTCATCCTACCTTTAAAATACCCTGTAAATCTGTACAAGTTGGTTAATAGGGGAAAAAAGAAACATTAAATGAAAATCAGGGGAAATTTTAATGAATCATGGCAAAATAAATGGTACAGGTAATTTTGTCGACATATACAAGAAGGTTCATCACTGCCGCTTCCAAAGTGAAGAGCTGGAATTTGCAACTAAGGGAAGGCCTGTCAGGATTCCCATCATCTCCATCTTGGAATGTTTTTTATGGGAATTTTTATATATTTTGTGCTATTGTCATTTATATTTTTACTGTATTTTCTCAATTTTTTATTTTTACAACCGAAAAAATAAATGCAATCATGTGCGTTGGGTACTTACAAACACAAACTCAGGTACGTAGGTATGTACAAACGCCCAAACTCATTCACTGGTGTTGGAGAAATTTATACAACTAGTTTAGGCTCATGTTCTTACACTTGATATTTTCCATTTATATTTTACGCTATTCTCATTTATATTTTTAATGCTTTTCCTCATTCTTTGTTTTAACAAAGCAAAAGATAAACGCAATTGTGTGTGTAGGGTACGTACAAATGCCCAAACTCATTTGCTGGTGTCAGAGAACTTGCTGCGGCTAGCTGTAGTTCTTGTTGTTACACTTATGATTTTTTAATTCATATTTTATGCTATTCTCATATATATTTTTAATGTATTTTCTCATTTTTTAATTTTACAACCCAAAGGATAAATGCAATCGTGTGCGTAGGGTACGTACAAATGCACAAACTCATTTGCTGGCGTCGGCGAACTTGTTGCATCTAGTTTTGGTTCGTGTTGTTACACTTATGATTTTCTTATTTATATTTTATGCTTTTCTCATTTATAATTTTACTGCATTTTCTCATTTTTTTACAATCCAAAAGATAAATGCAAATGTGTGTGAAGGGTACAAATGTACGTATGCACACATGTAGCGCCAACAAATAGTAGTGGCAGGTTGGTGTGGTGACCTGGGAAATTTGAAATTACACTTACCGAAATTAGCAACAGATTAGTGATGAGTACTTAGTGGTAGTTGAAGTATGCCTCAAACAGGTTACTTCATGATGTGCTTTTGTCGATTTCCTTTGGTTTAATGCATCTAGATTGATCCTAAAGTTGGTTGTATGGTTTAGTGCATGAGTTCTCAGAGTAAACAAGAAACTTCTTAGGTCCCCTGAATTTTGTACTGTGTAGGAGGGTAGGGTCTTACCCCCTACAGGCAAGCTTATATATATATTAACAAAACCCCATGACCAGGCAGACTTTAAGTCTGCCAATTAAAAAAAAATGAATGGAAAGAGGAAGTTATGCAGATGCTAATGCTATAAAAAGAAATTCCTAGAAATTTTCTGTACCTGCCACAGGAAGTTGAAAGTTAATATTTCCAACCCTGCATGGGGACTCTTTTCTGAGACACATAAAAATATGCTAATTTTAGCAAATTATATATATTCTTTCTAATATTTTCTTTATTTTGAAAAATTACAATTGCAGCTCACATAATGTCGTAAATGATAAGAACTAAAACCAGCAACAGTCCCTGAGTATATTTATGGACAAATTTATACAGGATGTACTGGGATGGGGAGTTGTAGTACCTTTTAGTGAGTTATACATGTTCTAAAACTTTTTTGTGCTTCATTTTGAAGAATTACAATCACTGCTTACATAATGTTGTAAAAGTTAAGAACAAAACCAGCACAGTCCCTGAGTATATTTATGGACAAATATCAATGAGATATACTGGGAAGGGGAGATGCAGTATGTACCTTCCCCCCATGAAATCTCATGGGAGACTAGTCTCCCGCTGTCACTAAGCTGAGGTGTGAGTGTTGCTATAAGAGTTGCTGTATAATTGTCTATGGACCAATCAAGTGACCTGAGTGTTTTTCCACGAAATCTATTCAAATATTGTGGCACAAAATAAGGATTATCATATTTGTATGCAGTCATTGGATATCATAATATACATCCCATCCCTAGGGGTAAACACAGGGACATCAGATACTAGTATAGCAGTCATTTCCTCTTGATTATAAATTCATATGAATCACTAGGTAGAATTTAATCTCCAAAAGTGCATTTTATGTCACATGAGATGGACACCTTGGAAATGACCTTCCAGCATTCTTGCCTGGTATCTTCATAGTAAGACCTTAATGCAGTTGCCTTGATTAAACTTCCACATCTAGATTGTTTCAAGGGAGAATGCTGCAAAGGCTTAAAAAAACTGTAAATTTGTTGGGAAGCCTGGCATTTCCTTGACTCCTATGGCTAAACTACCAAAATATTTGGGTTTATGTACTGTACTTCAAAATTTTTTGCAGCAATCTATGCATGTTTGTCCAATTTACTCCTTATGCCTAGAGTAAGAGCAATGACTAACATCTAAAAGGAAGAGGAGGGTAATCCAGTATCAGCCAGGAAATTGGGTGGGGATTGAGGTGAATCATATCTCTGGGATCTATAAAGTACAAGGTGGGTCCTTCCAAAGAACATCAGTGTAGTACCCCAGTGAGAGCAATTAGTTGATATTTGAAAAGTGAATAGGATTTCCTTTTATGCCTTTGTCTTGTTTTGGGGGGAATGGAACTACAACACTAATGGAAATAAGAAGTCTTCAAAGCAGCTTTGTGGTTGCCTCAACACTGCTCTAATGTTAAGGTGTGGCTTGCTCTAAGGGTTGTTTTCCAGGTAATAGGGTAGACCATTTTAAACTTTCATACACCTGAGCAGATGAGCAGTCAAGACACTGATGGTTACTTATTGAGCATAATCAAAAATTTTCTTCATCAGATACCAATAACCAATACTAATTTGATAACTGTCTCTGTTGGGTGGTGTTTAGCTCAACTGAGGACATGTGTGAGCTGCGTTGGAGCAAGAGCCCATGCCAGCACAAGGCTGGTGTAATCTAAAGCAAAAGAAAGTCAGGATGCAGTCATGGCATCCCACATAAATTAAGTTTTCCAATGGTGTACACTGTTGGTTTATCATTAGAAAACATGACAGTTTTTTTTCATACTTACAAGTTGTTATTTAATGCTTAATACTCTCCCTTCCTTACTGAGTTGTTCTTGCTCTCAGCTATTTTCAATATTGGAACAAAATTGAGTTGTTTTCCTGTGTTGGGGGTGATACCACTAACGCAGGTATTACCACTTCCTAGAATCAAATTCAAGTTTGGTATTCATGAAGACCAGTATTATTTTCATATTCATATTTGTAAATATCCTGGATTTTGTAAGAACCAGGAACTTACGTTGAAGAGTATCATAAGTATTGTTTTGTAATATTTGAAAGTTTTCTCAACTTTTTTATGTTTTGCTCCTTATTTTATCCCTGTTTTACTGTAGGTGCATGTGAAGGGACACTGTCATGTTCCACCTGCCATCTTATTTTTAAGAAAGAAGATTTTGATAAGATAGAAGATCCATGCACAGATGAAGAATTAGACATGTTGGATTTAGCATATGGTCTCTCTGATACGTAAGTATAACGAAGTGTATTTGTTTATTTCATTAGTTTTGCAATATTTTTTTTATGCTTGTGCTTCATTTCTAGCACATTAATTGTTTTAGTTCTGAACCGTACTTCTTGTAAATGAGGCATGTCCAAGGTAGAGGATGTCCAGATACCAAATTTTCAGCGTATAAAGCATGTTCCTACACAAATGCTCAATGTTTTGTATGTATGGTGTTCATTTTTACTACCAGTTGTAAGATTGTTTGACTGGGTGGTCCTAGGATATAAAGTACCAGGAACTTCCTTTTGCTTTGTAGCATTTTTCTTGTGTTTCTCAATGTTTAATTAAAGTAGCATATGTGTCTGGAGATAAACCATAAACACTTTCAATTGTTGTTTTCTTTCAAATGAAAGCAGGCAAAGATTTCGGCCTGTATTTTGTACAGATTAATGTTGAAGTTCGTGAATGCCACTTTGCTAACTTATGATCAGAATTGTACTCTATTTTACAGTGGTATATCTTTTTTGCTCATTTAATTTTCAGTGGTCATTATATCCATCTCAAAGCTGACAGCTTAGATTTCCTTGTAAAGAGTTGGTAATTTCTTTTGGTCTGCTGTGTGAATCATTCTTTCTTTGCAATATGATGATATCTGCTTTGTAATAACAGGAAAAAGCACTGTGCTATGTAGTTCTTACATGTTCCTAGTGCAGTAATAGCTTTTTGGCTTGTTTATTATTTTTATGCCTTTGAATGCAATCAATTTTGAAGTAGCTGTCCTTGTTAAGTGCACTGGAGTCCCCTCAGTAATTTCATTTTACAGTAGAGGACCTTGTATCCTAATCCATAGGGAACAAATGTTCAGAATGGCTGCTTTTTTTCATTATGGCCTAGGCTGGTTAAAACCATGTACAAGCCCAAGATATGATTATGATTATGCAGGCAGTCCCCGGGTATTGGTGGGTGTTCTGTTCCCGACGGTGTGACGATAACCGAAAATTGGCGATAACAGCATTTATTGGCATCGATAACCCGGGATTGGCGCTGATAACTGGGGATCGGCAGTGCTGTTAAGTGGGGATCGGCGCTGATAACTGGGGATCGGCAGTGCTGTTAAGTGGGGATTGGCGCCGATAAACGGAGATCAGTACATTTTGAGGCCGAAAATCCAGTTATTGTCGTTACTAGATAAGTGCCTTAAAACCGGATCGCTGATAACCGAGGCTGCCTATAACTGGGGACTGCCTGTATATAAGAGAGAATACACTGTAAGTTTAGAAAATATATGCTTGTAAATGGAAACTTTAACAAAAAATCATATTACGTTTAAAATGAGAAACCTATATCCTCTTGTGAATTCATGCTGACTAACCGCAGGTGGATTAGTTTTGAATATGTTCATATAATAAAGTATGTTGTATGGGTGTAAGCAAAATCTTAACAAAATCAAGTGAGCTAAGAGTACTGTATAGCTCAGAGGGTGCAGTTTTGCTGAAGATGTTGGACAGTTAGGTAGGAAGATGCCAAACAGAACAGATGAGAAGTAATAGGCAGAGTTTGGGTCCCAAAGGGTAACATCAAATGTAAAGGAAGAGCAAATGGAGAAGAGATATGTGCAGAGCTATAATGTGGTGGAAGGATATGTCTTAAAAGAACATTTCTTATGCCTTGGCCACATACTGGATTGCATGAGAGGGCAAGTAAGAGTACAGTATCATATTAATAAACAGAGAAGAAAATTATTATTCATTTTAAGTCTTATACAGTAAACCCCCTGTATTCGCGGTCTCACTATTCACGGACTCATGTATTCGCGGATTTCTCTGTGAAGGTATCTACCCATTATTCATGGAAAATTTGCCCATTCATAGTATTTTTCACTGAGAAATATTCGCTAATTACTGTATTTTCTTTTGTGATAAAACTATTAAAATACTCAGGTATAAGCATTTTTAGAGGGTTTTTTTTTGTGTTTAAACTATCAAATTAGGCAGTTCTAAGTGTTTTTAGAGGGTTTTAAGTATTCGTGGATAAGGGGGGTTTACTGTACTACTTTGTACAGCAGATATACTGGCACTCAAAACAAGAATACAGATTTTGAAGAACTTGATTGCATAATCTTCAGAGTAACCATTGGAATGGATTGGGAACATCATTTTACTAATGAGAAAGTTGCAGAGGGTGTGATTACAGAGTTATAAAAGATAGTTTAGCTAGACCACCAAGCTAAATTTCTAATTTTCATCGGGCTATTTAGAATGGGTCTTAAAAACTGAATATACTAAATATATTTTTGTTATCAAACAAATTGCCGCTATGTAGAGATTTTATACCTCTAATCCTGAATATGGGAAATTAAAAAACTGCTAATGATAATGATGATAGTGCAAAAGAAAGATTGCCATTGGTAGAGGGATTTGTATCTTATTAGTGGTTATGGCATTTACCACGTTGTTTCAGTTGATGTGTGATAATCAATACTGTAGTTAAAATAATTTCTGCAAATGAAAGTCCTTTTTTTTTATGGGCTTCATTTGGGGTATAATCAATGAAAGAATTAAACTTTGGGCTTTATGATGGTTTTCTCTGTAATGATGACCAGAAACTAAAGAAGAGGCAAGTAGAGTATACAAGAACTAGCTGGATATCTATAGCATTTATTGGGAACGTTAATTTTTGCCTATGGTTCCTTGTGCTTTGGTATGTTTCAGTGTTTTTTCACTGAAATTCTGCAACATAAGATATTTGGTATCTTTATGTTACATTTATTACTGTAGTGCTTGTCTTTCACTACTTATATAACAGTGTGTAAATTTTAATATTAGATAACAGTATTTTAGAAAATTTAGGGATGTTCAAGAACACAGTGCTCATTAGTAAGACAGTGTGTTGATGTAGATTTTGCCTGTAAAGTCTTCTGAAGTGTTTTAACAGTTCAGTTAATTCAAAGATTAATGGAATCAGGGGAATATGGTAAAGGTATTCACACAGGTGCTCACACTCAAGGTCCAGTCATTCACTCTCATGATTGTAATTATTAATGGAAAACAAAAAATGGGACACTATGCATTTCAGGCACTTTTGTTTTCACCCTGAGATGCCCAAGATAATAGAAATGGTTGGTTGTGTGGATCCTCTTAAGATAATTACAGAAATGATATTTTCATAATAAAATTAAGTTTCATATATACTTACCAAGTAATTACTTTAGTTATAGTTCATAACTCGTGCGGCAGCCTTTTATTTAATCCTTAAGGGACGGCATAATTTATCAATGTGCAGCACCCCAGACTGGGGAAACTTTGAGGTCGGCAAAATAAAAAAAAAATCACATCAATGGAAAGAGAATGACACCTACATTCACACTGTATAAATAAAAAATTCTAAAAAATTTTCCCTACCTTCTGCGAGAAGTTGAAAATGACTATTTACAACCCCTTGTGGGGCCTCATTTACAAAACAATCGTAAATTTTACCAACTTATATATGTTTTTTCTAATAAATAAGTTTTTGAGATTTTGTAAAATTATTATTACTGCTCACACAATATCAAAACAGATAAGAAATGAAAGCAGTAATAAATTTTTTGCATATTTGTTGTAAAATATTCATGTAAGTTTACGAGAAGGAAGAATCAGTAACTTTTTTTTTACTTTTACATGCTTTTCTAATATTTCTTTGCAATTTTCTTTGTAAAATTACATTTAAAACCGACATACTATCGTAAAAGACAAAAACAAAAAACAACAGCAACCCCTTTGTATATTTACAAGCAAATTTACAAAAAGACTCATGTGAGAGAGAGAGATGCAGTACCTTCTCCCTTGAAGTCATAAGCATTACTGATACTGGCCTAACTTCACGTCTGTATAAAAGTTGCCATTAGTGAATTTATAGCATATAGAAGTATTGGCACCTATGTTTCGAATCATTATTACCATAACAGTGGTGTGTAATTCTGCTTCACACTGAAGCGCAATCTGTCCACCTTCCCAAACCTGTTTTACTTCACACTGAAGCTCAATCCATCCACTAAGGGTTAAAAAATCGTGGTAGCACGTCGATTGTTTAGTGTAGGTGACAAGCCCCGCCCACTAACAAGAATACTGGAAATGACTTAGCAGAAAACCTCATTCTGTTTGTACCCTTATGTCCATGAGAGGGGAGGAGGGTGGGCTCTGATTCCACAATTACTTGGTAAGTATATATGAAACTATTTTATTATGAAAATGTCATTTTCATATAAGTAACTTACCAAGTAATTACATAGCTGAATCCCACATTGAATGGTGGTGGGATGCAGGGACATATTCTATTCCAAAACATCAAGGCATGGTAATGACTATAAAATAGAAAATTTGCTAGTATTGAAACAATACTTGTCATTTCCTTAACTGGTAAGAGGGCTACTGCAGGTGAATACTGCCTCTGGTTGATGCTCATCTTAACCTGGAGTGGCGTGGCAGTTGACCCATGGGTCGCCTCTACTTAACCCTTAAACGCCTATTGGACGTATCATACGTCGACTAAAATTGTCTGTTGGGTGCCGAGTGGACGTACCGTACATCGACTACAAAAAATTTCAACCTTCGGTCAACTTTGACTCGACCGAAATGGTCGAAAAACACAATTGTAAGCTAAAACTCTTACATTCTAGTAATATTCAATCATGTACCTTCATTTTGCAACAAATTGGAAGTCTCTAGCACAATATTTCGATTTATGGTGAATTTTTGAAAAAACTTTTTCTTATGCATGGGCTGTAACTCAGCCGAAAATTTCATAAATTCTTTTGTCATTTTGTCGTAATTTTTGCACTGTTCTATATTAGCCGTTACATAAAGTTTTATATATGAAAATGTGCGCAATTTCATGTACAATACAGCAAAATACAACCCATGGTTGTAGCTTTATCAGTTTGGAAATATTTTCATATAAACCATGATAACTGACAAAATTTCAACCTTTGGTCAACTTTGACTCGACCGAAATGTTCAAAAACACAATTTTAAGCTAAAACTCTTATGATCTAGTAATATTCAATCATTTACCTTCATTTTGCAACCAATTGGAAGTCTCTAGCACAATATTTCGATTTATGGTGAATTTTTTGAAAAAACTTTTTCCTTACGTCCGCCAGAAATTCTTTCTTCACGTTGTCGTAATGTTTGCACTGTTTTATATTAGTCGTTACATAAAGTTTTATATATGGAAATGTGCGCAATTTCATGTAGAATACAACAGAAAATAACTCATGGTTGTAGCTTTTATCAGTTTTGAAATATTTTCATATAAATCACGATAACTGCCAAAATTTTAAGCTTTGGTCAACTTTAACTCGACCGAAATGGTAAAAAACACAATTATAAGCTAAAATTCTTACATTCTAGTAATATTCAATCATGTACCTTCATTTTGCAACAAACTGGAAGTCTCTAGCACAATATTTCGATTTATGGTGAATTTATGAAAAAAAAATTTGTTTCCTTACGTCTGCACGTGGTAACTCGGCCGAACATCTCAGAAATTCTTTCATGTTGTCGTAATGTTTGCATCGTTTTACATTAGTCGTTACATAAACTTTTATATATGAAAATGTGTGCAATTTCATGTAGAATACAACCGAAAATAGCTCATGGTTGTAGCTTTTATCAGTTTTGAAATATTTTCACATAAATCACGATAACTGCCAAAATTTCAACCTTCGGTCAACTTTAACTCGACCGAAATGGTAAAAAAAACGCAATTGTAAGCTAAAACTCTTACATTCTAGTAATATTCAATCGTTTAACTTCATTTTGCAATAAATTGGAAGTCTCTAGCACAATATTTCGATTTATGGTGAATTTTTGAAAAAAACATTTTCCTTACGTCTGCGCGGTAACTCGGCCGAACATCTCAGAAATTCTTTCGTCTCATTGTCGTAATATTTGCACTGCTTTATATTAGTCGTTACATAAGGTTTTATATATGAAAATGTGCGCAATTTCATGTACAATAGAACAAAAAATAACTCATGGTTGTAGCTTTTATCAGTTTTGAAATATTTCCATATAAATCACGATAAATAGAAAAAATTCGACTTTTCGGTCAACTTTAACTCGACCGAAATGGTAAAAACTGCAATTGTAAGCTAAAATACTTACAGTCTAGTAATATTCAATCAATTAGCTTCATTTTTCAACAAACGGAAGTCTCTAGCACAATATTTCGATTTATGGTGAATTTTTGAAAAAACATTTTTACGTCCACGTGTTACGAATTCATGCATCATTTTGTGATAATATTTTCTCTGTGTTGCTTTGATCGTTTTAAAATTTGTTATATACCAAAATCATCACAATTTAGTGTACAATACAACTAAAAAAAATTAACTCATTAGCTGTAACGTTTTGCTTACAGCGCGATTTGTATACAATTATATACGATTTTTTTTTTTCACTGTCATATATTCCAATATTTATATATGATAATGATATTTTTTTCATTTCTGATGGTTGCATACTAAACTTTAGGCAATGACAAAAAAATGAGCCAAAAATGAACTCTTAATCTTAAAAACTAAGCGTGCTGTGATTTTTTGAAAAAAACTTTTTTTCCGCTTCGGCGCTAACTCACCGAACGCCACGGACATATGGGAGACGTTTTTGTAAATAGGGCTTCGGCGTTAAAGGGTTAAGTGGGAGCCTTGCAGCAGAGGATAGACCTAATGGCTAGCAAAGCATACATAAGTGCCCTTGCCCTGGGTGGAGTACCAATATAAGAAACAACCAGACAATGCTGTCACCTTCTCTGAAAACACCATAACCCATCCACTGAGACTGGTGGGTACTCCAGGTACATTGTAACCCCTGGCTCCCGAAAATTCGACACCTTACTTTAAGGGGAAGAGATGGCAGGAGAAAAGAGAGTCTTCCGGGTAAGGTTTCCCCAAGAAGAGGAATGTAAGAGTTCAAAAGAGGGACCTGTCAACCACTTCAACACTACGTCCAGGTTCCAGGAGACCAGTTCTTCCTTCCTTTGCTTGGACGTATCAAAAGACTTGAGAGGAGGTTGTTAAGATCTGGGTTTGACGAAAGATCCAGGCCCCTGTGTTTAAATACTGAGCTAAGCACAGCTGATACCCCTTGATGGTGGAGGACAACAGATTTCTAGATCTCTTCGGATAAAGGAGGAAATCCGCAATTTGGGTCACAGATGTCTCAGAAGAAGAGACGTGTCTGAGACACCACCTTCGGGAAATCGCCCACTTAACCTGGCAGATGCAGCTAGAAAATTGACACTTGCATCTTGCAGTAGCCTCTGCAGCATGTCTTGAAAACCCTTTCGCTCTGACAAGCTTGTTGACAGTCTGAAGCCTGTCAGGCCAAAAGCAGATAACCCTTTGGTATCTCATGAAGTAAGGTTGTCTGAGTAGACATGGTTTTTGGGGAAGGAGTCTTGGAAAGTCCATCCACAACCATAGCAGGTCCTGGAACCATTCTTTCATGGGCCAGAATGGGGCTATGAGAGTCTTTTTAACGTTGCGATGAGCTCAAGACTTGTTCAGCACTTCCCTAACAATGTTGAAGGGTGGAAAGGCTTAGAGGTCCAAGGAGGACCAATCTTGCAGCATGGCATCTGTTGCCCATGCTAGAGGATCTGGGGCCGGAGAACCAAAGAGAGGAAGGTGATGGTACCTTGAGGTGGCAAACAGGTCCAATATTGGCCTGCCCCATAGTTTTGCAGATTCCAACAGACCAGGGGATCCAAGATCCACTTGGTGGGAAGGACTTGCTTACGACAGCTCAGTTCGTCTGCTAGAACATTTAGTTTGCCCTGAATAAATCGAGTGACTAGACTTGCTTGATTTTGATCTGCCCACAGTAGAAGGTCTCTCACTGTCTGGCAGAGAGAAAATGAGTGAGCACTTTCTCGCTTTCGTATGTATGTGAGGGCTGTGGTATAGTCTGAATGGAGTACCACAGTCTTGTTGTGAATTGCTTTCAGCTCTCTGACGTTGATGTGAAGGTTCTGTTCTTCCAGCGACCATATCCCAGAAACTTCCCAGTTCCTCAAGAGGACTCCCTAACCTAGAACCGAGAGTCTTAACAGAAGTCTAGGTTTGGGCCCAGAGGATGAAGGGCTTTCCTTCTGAAAGTCTTCTTTCAGACTGCCACCATTGCTGGTCCGACTTGATCTCTGGGTTTATGGGAAATGCTTAGGTGTCCGGCTCTGTTTCCCTGTCCCAGTTGGCCTTGAGGTAGAATTGCAAAACTCTCATATGAAATTTGCCTAACCTGACAAATATCTTGATGGACGACAGTGTCCCCTGTAGGCTCATCCACTGATGGACCGAGGAAGACAAAACGGCTAGAAACTTGTGGACCGTCTGAAGGCAGCTGGCAATTCTCTTGGCAGATGGAAAAGCCCAAAAAAGTCCGAGAGTTGAGACTCATCCCCAAATAGAGGATCTCTTGCAGCGGGGCCAACTGGGACTTCTGAAGGTTGATGATAATTCCCAGTTCCTGAGTGAGGAGATGATCAAGTCCTTCGTGCACTTTTCCCTCGAAGGGGATCGAAGAGGCCAGTCGTCCAGGTATAGATTGATGTTTATTCGTAATATAAATGAAGTCAATTTACTAGAGGAGTGAGGACTCGAGTGGACACTGGAGGTGCTGTAGAGAGGCTGAAGCAAAGAGCCTGAAACTGGAAGATTAAGCTGCTGCCAGGCACTTGGGAGCTGGCACTCAGGCAGCGCTGGGCGCTCCAAGAGGAGACAGGCGTTTAGACACTGACGTGGGGCACCTGAGAGATTGTCCTAGAAGACGAACCTTAGATAATTCCTTGAGCCCACATGGATGGGGACATGGAATTATGTGCCCAGCATACCCAAGGTTATCATCCATTCGCCCTAGTGAATAGATGAAAAGAATGACTGGTTTGTCTCCATCTTGAACTTCGTCTTCCGGATGAAGAGATTGAGGGCGCGTACGTTGAGAACTGGTCTCCAAACCCTGATGATTTGGGGACCACAAACAGATGGAAGTAGCAGCCGTCTGAGTTGATGTCCTTGACTTATTCTATGGCTCGCTTTTGAAGGAAAGAGGAGACCTCCTCCGAAAGGGCCAAATGTTTTTCCAAGCCTTGAGTAGGCCGTCAAAATGATTGGGAGGACTAAAGGGGTTGGGGGGGGTTCCGTCCATGAATGGAATGGAGGAGCCCTCACTCAGAACCTTGACAATCCACTGTTCTGTCCTCTGGTACTCAGCTTCTCCCAAAACTCGAGAAGTCTGGCTCCCACTTGTGCATGGAGGACTTCTTTCTCATTTTTTGGGCAAGGGCTTGTGCTCCTCTTGATAGTTCTGGTCGAGAAGCGGACATTGAAGCAGTTCCTAGACTGGACTTAGGCTTACTCCACTAAAGGGATGTTGCTGGGGAGGAGAGACTGTCTCAGGAACGAAAACAGACGAATCCTTGGGGCATTTGGAAGAATGAGCCAGAAGGTCCTAAGTCAACTTCTTTGGAGGTCTGACTTCTGGGTCTGAGTGACTCCTTCAGTGGAAAAGGAGCACCATAAGTATCTTTTCTTCAAAACTCCCAAAGAGAAAAGAGTTGCAAGCTCAAGAGAGCCACCCCTGATGGTCTTGTCTGCACGAGAAAGGACTCATAGCCAGTCCGAGGTGAAGTCACCAACTAAATTATCGCAATCTTGAATCTTTTTGGCTAGCACTACCACTGTCCAGTCCAAGAAACTTCAAACTTCAAACACATCGAAGAGGTCTTTGACAAGGTGGTCAAGTTCTGCCGATGAAAACATAATTTTCACTGATGAAAACGCCGAGCATCAGGAAAAAGGAGCTTCCTGGTGGTGTAGGAAAGATATCTCCTAAGGATTAAACGTGGGGGAGGAAAGGTGAAGGAAGCTTTACCTTGCTCCCTCTTAGCAGAAAGCCAATCTTCAGTCTCCTTGAGTGCCTTCCCAGAAGACGTGGAAAGTGCCATTATGGGGAGCCTAGGTCTGTCATCTAGATGGTTCCTCATCAGGAAGGTCGAGGCAGGTGAGACCGGGGCTAGCTGGAGCTCAGAAAGGGAGGAAAGCTCGCCGGCAAATATTGAAGGAGAGCTGCATAGGCTAAGAGACCTGAAGAGTTGGCGCTGGGCACTTGGGAGCTGGCATTGGGTGCTTGGGAGCTGCATTGGGCACTTGGGAGCTGGCGTTGGGTGCTTGGGAGCTGGCGTTGGGCGCTTGGGAGCTGGTGTTGGGCGCTTGGGAGCTGGCGTTGGGCGCTCGTAAGCGGGCACCAGGCACTTGGCAGCTGGTGCCAAGCGCTTGGGAGCTTGGAAACTGGCGGTGGGTGCTCGGGAGCTGGAGTCGGGCACTCATGAGGAGATGGACGCTTGGACGAAGACGACTGGCACCTGAGAGAGGGATCGTTGGGTCCTTGGGAGCCAAATTCTGGCACCCAACAGCAGGATGCTCAGGAGAAAAATACTACAGACTGTCCCATGTGCTGTAGGAAGGTTGAGGGCTGCGACCTGTCTCCGTAAACCGCTTACTGGGCAGTGGAGAAGAGCAGCCAGCATTTTCTGCGTACCTCTTCAGTGGACGAGACGAATCTAGAAAGCGCTTGTGGCGCTTCCAATCCGGGCTGGAGTCCTGAGAGTCGGACAACAACAAGTGTACATTCAGAGAGACGCCTTTCCAGTGGCTGTCTGCCGATACCTGGAAATGCGCAGTAGGCTTGACTGAGGGGTCAGCTACCTTTGGGCAAACCCCACTGGCCTCCCCTGGACTTTTGGCATGTCTTCTCCCAGGTTCAGGGGAACAGGACAGAGACCTTCGTCTAGGAGAACCGCCAGGACGAAAAGCCACCTCCTCCACTTGCATAACACTGTCTCCTGTCGAGACGCCTTTCCAGTGGCTGTCTGCTGATACCTGGGAATGTGTAACAGGTTTGACTGGGGTGCAGCTACCATTGGGCCAACCCCACTGGCCTCCATTGAACTTCTGGTATGTCTTCTCCCAGGTTCAGGGGAGCAGGACAGTGACCTTCTTCTAGGAGAACAGTGGGATGAGTAGCCACCTCCTCCACTTCACTGTATTCACTACTAGGTTAAATTTCCTGTTAAACCTAGACTCGAGACTGGCAATGGCAAGCCTCGGAAGCAAGGAAGCCAGGCACAGGAGTAGGTGGATTAAAAGTAGGAGCAGCAGCAGCAGAAAAGGTGGAAAGGGGGGAGGAAGGAATAGCAGGGTTATCTTCTTGCCTAGGCATAGGTATAGATTTTAGACTAAGAGAAGCAAATTTCTTGGTACTAGAGGCCACATTCTTCTTCCTATCACTTACTTGCCTGGTGCCTGGTGCTTGAGACAGTGGATTATGGGCTCTCGGGCCAATCATAACATTCAGCACAAGTTCTCTCCTTACTACATTTTGCCCCCTGGACTTACTGTAAATAATATGAGTCATATGAAGGTTTGATCAATCTGGTTTTGCAACCTTCGTTACAGTAGTGAAAACTAGATGAACTTGGATCAGACATATTAATAACAAAAACTAGAAAAACTGATCCTGAAAGCTATCAAAGCTTGAAGGTTACTCAGAATAAGCAATAATACCTCACTGAAATCCAGTTATTCAACCGAAAACCAATGAACAAAAGCTGCTGCAAACCCCTGATGTTTACTCAAGAGCCAGAAGAAAGAGAATGAGGTTTTCTTTTAAGTCGTTTCCAGTACTCCCATTAGTGGGTGGGGCTTGTTACCTACACTAAACAGTTGAAGTACTACTGCGATTTTTTAAATAACAGGCTGTCGTGCGAGTAAGTTACTTATATGAAAGTACAGATTTATTTAACAAATTCTCTTATAAGAACACCATTAAGTGAACTTGTGAAACATAACTTGAAGAGTAATCCTTAAATCAGCTTCCTCTTGAGGCAGCATTCAGACACTCATGGACGTCCTGATACAAAATTCTGCTATTCCAAAACTGAAAGTACAATCAAGAACTTCTACAACAAGCTCTAGCAGTTCACATCCAATTTATCATTTTCTCCAAAGCCTTGGGTTAGTAAAGGCCTCTGTGAAATTCTACCAGTCATGTCTTTCCTGTGCTGTATCCTTCACAGATCATCTCACATTTCAAATCTCTTGTCTTTTAGTTCTCATCTATGTAGTTCATATCTG
>NC_089753.1:53534246-53649246 GCF_040412425.1 Macrobrachium rosenbergii
AAATGGCGACCTGGCCATAGATCTCCTTTTGCAGCCTTGCAGTTCCCCTAGTGTTGCTTTATTGCGTTTTTGCAACTTGCCAGATCAGCTATTAGCAAAGCTAAGCTGGGCTCCCTCCCAGACAATTAGTCGCTGTGAACCTTTTGTGTAAAACCAGCACACAGATCCAGCAGAAAATTCCACGTAAGTAATGTGTAAAATCTTAGCAAAACCTTATTTTACCATCGTGACTGTTTCTAGGAATTAGAAATAGGGACGGTTGTAATCACTGAGAGAAAAGAACCTCCGTATTAGATTCGTTAATGCATGCCTTTCAGGATAGGTAGTTAGGAAATAATTAAGTTTTAGATAAATCTGTTTATCTTCGAGGAATAGTGCGAAATTCCTCTTATTTGTTAAAATCTTTGCCATATCTTTTTGCTCCGAGGAATTTTTCTGCGAAAAGCCCTGTGGTTAAGTTCCTATTCTTGTTAGGAATTCGAAAGTCCTCTGGGGTGATAAATTTTACCTTCCATTTCGAATGAGCATTTTAACTGTTATTTAGGCGCAGAATAAATTCTTCGTGGGACACGGAGTATTCAGCTTATTGTTGAAAATTTCTCAGTGTAGTTAGAATTTAGAGTTAGGTGTTAGGAAAGTTCATGAAATTTAAACTCCGCTTATAGGAAAATTACTAGGCCGTTGTTTGTTATCCTCTCAGACGACTGGGAAATTCCCGGAATCCCAGACCGGTATATAAATATACGGGTTCATTCACCCAGAATCTAAAAACGCTCCGGTGTTGGCCAAACGACCTGGTTGTTTGGCACCCCGCCCATGGTTGTAGCAGGTTTTTTTTCTCCCATTCATTTCCCAGCAAACATTTTTTCAGTTTGGGTTTCCCGTTTAATTCTAAGTCCTAAGGGATTGAATCGTAATTCCAAGTCTAAGTGCTTCCTAAAATTCTACGTCGACGTGCTGAGAATTCCTCCAAATTCCACAAATTCCAAGAAGTCTGCCTAAAATTCGGGCCTGACGTGGCTGAGAATTTCTCCAAATGTTCAGTCCTCAGAGACTCCTCGGCGCCAGGTTGAGGGACTTGCTTACCCCGGCGCACGGGTGGCGAGAATTTCCCCAATCTTGCCAGTCCCAGAGACTCCAGCAATTCTACGTCGACCCAGCCACCCCAAGTGAATTTCTCCAAATTCAGTCCTCAGAGACTGAGGTCTCGGAGGATCTAGCCGCCTTGGATCTCAACCTGGAACCAATTTCTCCAAACTCCAGTCCCAGGTGGTACGTGGTGAGAATTTCTCCAGGTTGTCCTCAGAGACTGGGCCCCCTCTGTTTGACTCTGACGTGCGAGAATTATCTTCTTTTGCAGGAACCCAAAATCAAGTCCTTTTGAGACATTATATAGTGAGTTCTCCATCTCTATCCCCTTGACGGACTGATCATTCTAGTTGTTAGAACAACTCCTTAACTTCACGCTACAAGTCCAAGTCCGACGTGACAAAATCCCCTTCCCCTTCGAGACTAAGGTTAGGACCTGTTAGCCTAAGAACAACCACGTCTTTCCAAGACACATCCTCCAGCAAAAAGTCTCCTCAGACTTACTAATCAACTGTCTTATTCGACAGATCCATTCTCCTGCAGTCTGAACAATTGATGTTTCAGATTCCTTTGCAATTGAGTCTTTTCAGACAACCTGAGTCTTCTCAGACATATCATATCCCCATTATTTCAAGATGGCTAATACCAGAGCCCAACAAAGTCATTTCAAATTCTACATGTCCGCTGGGAAGGACATGGGACTATCGGGCAAGATCTGAGAGCATGGGTTCAAGAGCGAGTGGACGATGCCAAGGCTGAGAGAGCTCGGTAACCCGTGAGCGAGAGAGGCCATCCAACATGATGGCAGAGAGAGAGGGTCTTGCCAAGAAAGGCAGGAGAAGGATAAAGTTCTTCCCCCGATCTCTTGCAAGAATTGCCCAAGAGAAAAGGGAGGCTCACAGAAGAAGGAAGATTCGGTCAGACAAGGCGCCTAGGAGGAGACCCAGATGCTAGGACGACAAGCTCAGTCGGCTCACCCCCGCCCCTCTGGGGATGAGTGCCCTCAGCCAAGCTCACCCGTTCATGCCAAAATGGACCGAGTCCGAACCTGGGAGATGGCTTCTTGAAAGGGCCGAACTTGTCCAAAGTGCTGCGATCTGGCTACGGCCCGAGAACTCTCCGATGGTTGTTCTCACTAAGTTGGGCGAACAGACCCTGCCTACCCGCCCTTCCCAGGAACGATGGGTTCTGGGAAGCCGTGACGCCAACTTTCACTGTCGCGAAGATTACCCCTTCTGCGGTGGAGGAGACGTTGGTAGAGCAGCCCAGAGAAGCTGCCAGACTTGGTCCGAAGGCGTACCAGTTTGAGGGCGTTGACAAAATGGCTCGATTCGTCCTTGAGCCACTGGCTGCCTTACAGAGGTACGTCTCCTGTTCGGACGAGCCATTTCCTGCGTTCTACGCCCCTCCTGCCCTCGCCACTCGGATATAGTGGAAAAATCCCAGCAACACTGGAACCGAGTTCATGTTGCCGAATAGCAGACATATGGGAAACTCACCACCCTCAAGAAGGATCCATGGGGCGGAAGATAAATCCCCGTCTTCCTCGGAGAGTTCAAATCCACAAAAATGGGAACTACACGGGCAATCCTAACTTGCCATTATTGCAAGAAAACGGGCATTTCTGCGAACAGTGCCAAGAACAAGAAACCGGCCTCTCTCCCCAGAAAACCGACAAATAACTCGCCTGCGCGCTCCACAGGGGCAGGCGGAAAGGCCCCATCAGGCCAGTCCTTTTGCACGGTCGTGCAAGGTCTATGGCCCAGCCGTCATGGGCAAAATGCTCACGCAATAATAAATCAACCAGCTGCACCACCGTCGCCTTGGCATACAACCCCAGATGAGGTCATTGGGCCCTCACGGCCTCAATAGGGGCAAGAGGAGGAAGTGGCCCTCCTCATAGGTAAAGCCCAACACCACCCCAAGGGTCACTGCGTGGTAGGGGAATAAACCCGCTCTCCCTCATCCGAAGGGACAGAGTTCCCACGCCTGCTATTCGTTCAGGGACCAAAACCTTCAGCCCTTGGGAATAAATCATTGTTTAAAATGATACTACGGTCCACTGAGAGTCACAAGACCCACCAATCCAAAATTTGCAATCTTACCAGCCAGCAAGCCATCAATCCTGGAGGCTATTGACGTCATGCTGGGACAGGACTTTCAGTCCCCAAAGTAAGGCACCGACAAGTTTCAAGGCAGGTCCACTGTTCCCAAAATCACTCCGATCAGCAAAGAGTGATCCTGGATCTCCTCAGCCTAAGACTGGCGCCCATGGGTACCAAAGGCGTGCAGTCGGTAGCTCAGTGACCACCTGAGTACGATGTCACCAGTGGCTCTATCGATCTTTCAGATCCACGTCCATTGCCCGGAACTTCTCTCAGTTGCCAGTGCCAGGGCTCCCAATCAAGCCTCTCCTTCAGGTCATGCCCTTCGGTCTGAACGGTGCCACTTGTATTCCCCAAGCTGGCGGACACGGTAGTGCAACAACTCCTGACCGAGGGATATCCCAGCAGAAACCTCTGACGATTGGATAACTTGGGCACCAACTGCCAGCGCCAGAAGGCTACGCCGATCTCCATTCAGTCATCAATTTCCTGGGACCCCTAGGTTTTCCTGGCCTGGCCCGGTTTCAGTGGCTGGGTCTCCAGTGGGATCTGTTCTCTCCCGTTACTCTCCCGAAGCTCCCAAGAGGAAAGAGATAGCATCTCAACCCGTGGAGATTCCTCAAGCTGGTCATCGGCACCTGCGATCCCAAGAACGAGTCCCCCGGGTCTCTTCAATTTGCCTCAGTGACAGACCTGCTCTTGCAAGTCAAAAGCCATAAACAGAGTGTGGCGAGTGCAAATGTCAAGAGCTCGACGGACAAGGTCTCCTAGAACCTCGAATCTTAAAGACAAGACTGTCGCCTTGGCAGGCCCAGGTCAGAGGCCTGCCGCCCAAAACAGTTCCGGGCCCTCCGCTTCCCCCTCCGGCACTAGTTGTCCCATTAAGAAAGACTTCCCTAAACGGCGTGGGATATTCCAAAACAGAAAGTACAAAGAGCGTGGAGCCACAATGTTTCAGCAGTTCCATTTAAATACCCTGGAAGTCTTGGCGGTCTTTCTAATCCTGAAGGGGAAAATGCCCCTCCATCTTCTTCATATCAGGAACTGGTGTTGGACTTATCACAGTGGTAGTTCATTAATCAACCTTAAATTATCCCCAAATCAGGCAATTAAAAAGTAATGGTTGCCATCTTTCCCTGGCGAACAACAATGCTGGCACCTTCAGAATAACAGAGTGAGAAGTGGCACGCCCTGTCCAGGACTGGCCCCGTTGGAGATGGAGTGGTCCCTGAGTGGAATCTTTCAAATGGATTTTCTCGCCCTGGGACTGAAAGGATAGTCCAAGTGGATCTTTATAGGCGGAGAGCAACTTCAAGCTCCTGTAACCCAATAAAACCTGGACCCTCAGGCTCTTCCCCTTAGTTCTTCTGACAATATCATTGGAACAATTGGGAGAAGATTTATCTTATCTTCCAATTTTACTGCTGAAAGTATTCACAAACTCTTCAGGTGATTTAAATGCAACCTTTAGTAAGCCTCTGAGGGACGTGTCCCGAAGAGCAATGGTTCCCTTTCTTCAGGAACTGGTAATTACGGAGTCTTTTGTTATTATTATCCCTTTTCCCATTCTCCATTCCTTCCAAGACTGTTTGTACAAACCAAGATCTTTGTCAGCTTCCTCATAACATTCAGAATGCCCTAGTTTTATGGACTTTATAAAATTAGCGTAGCCCAAAGGGAGCGAACATTAAAACCCTGTCAACACTCTGTTTTAGAATCAGATGTCAAATTCTACTCTTAGACAGTATGACTCAGCAGTCAAAAATTAGCCTCCTTCCTTAAAGCATCTGAAGATAAAAAATCAATGACGACTAATTTATAGTTTCCTTCAGATCACTGTTTGAAAAAGGGATGTCATTTACAAAATTAAACAGTCAAGTTTTCATTGAAGAAAGTATTTCTTCAAGGCAAATTGTACTAACAGATTTTATTTAAAATCCATCCCCAGTGTATTTTAATTCTTGAACAATAACCATTTCTTTTTCATTTGTTGGTTTCTCAATGACGTGGTCCTATAAGTTAGCATTAGTTGGACAATTGTTCATTCTCTTTATCAGATCTGTTGGGAAGAAATCTAAAGTTTTTATTCTTTTTCAAGGTTTAAATCTCAGAGCTGTCGGCTGTTAACTAAAGGTGATAATTTGTAAACTTAAAAGTCTGTCTCAGAGGTCCTAAAACCCTGACCCTAGATTTTTTGCAAGGCAGAACAAAGAGTAACAGGAAAGGTGGTCATTCTTGGAAGGTGGTGTACCCTTCCTCAAGACCAGTCTTTATGTCCAGTTTATACACTTAAATATTATGATTTTAAGAACTCCACAGAGTAAATTCGGGTCCTCTTTTTATCAGGGAGAAAGGTGGTACTCTTTCACTGAATGCTATAAGACAACAAACCATCTGTATTTCACTTAAAAACAAGGGTTAAAAGATTCAGTTCCTAAAGTTTTTGATAAAGATCTTTCCTTAATTACAAAAGTAATATGGACTTCTCAGAGTTATCTAAATTTACAGGTTGGAAAACCTCTAGTGTTTAAACGCCACTATTTAAAATGAGTCAAAGCCCTGAAATATTCTACCATAGCAGTGGGAAGTGTCATCTCCCCTGCCCTTAACTAATCATTTCCTTATCCTTTCGAGGTTTCCCCACACACGCCGGGCTGGAATTTATGGCTTATTCTCCTGGTTGATTATGCCTCACACCTGGCTCCTCATATTGATGTATCTTGTATCTACTGAAAAAGTGTAATCTGACATGCCATGATTGTTTTTTCTTATGGGGTACTGGACGATTTTTATTTGGCCCATTACCATTGATATAGTATATATTAATTTTCATTGATCTTGTCTCTTCCGTGTTTAGCCTAAGCATCTCACCACGTGGTAAGTATTAAGGTTGTATTTGCATTATCTCCACGGATTTCATGTTTCACCTAGCTTTAAGAAAATTTTAAGATTTTTGGGTTTTTCCCTGGAAGAGACCTCCCCATTCATATAGTATTAAGTTTTTGATGTGCCTTAGATTTAGTATACCTTAGTTTAAAGTATTCTTGCTACATGGAAGAAATTACTTGATTAAAATTATTTTCGTAAATTTTTGCATTTTCTTCAGATTAACCTTTTTCCTTTTAGTTACAGCCTTGGCATGATTCTTTTGTCTATTTTCATTTACTGGCGGACTGGACTCAGATAAGGGATTTTGACAAAGGAAAAATCTATTTCTGTGGAAGGTCCCGTGTCACCGTGATGACCCTCCCTGGATCACCTAGTTTCATTCCCCTACTTGCACATGCCAAGTCTGGGGTTAGTGCTAGCATGGAATGACTTGAGGTGGCGCTCTTGGTGTCGCTGACATCGGGTGTTGATGTAAATAGGGGGCTTTAAATGTGCTCACCGCGTCTGTTACGGGATTTTGGTAGGGAGAGATCTTTCAGTGAGGTTTCGTGGTAGTGTTTTCACTTTTTTTTTCGTTTTACCGACGCCTTCCTAGAAGTCAGAATCACAAGGCTAAATTTCCTTAAATTTTTTCTCTGTCTATATCTAGCATTGTTATATTTCAAACTGTGCTGTAATGGAATTTCACCGGGTAACACGGGACCTTCCTCAGAAATAGATTTTTCCTTTGTCAAAATATATATATATATATATATATATATATATATATATATATATATATATATATATATATATATATAAAATATATATATATATATATATATATATATATATATATATATATATATATATATAATATATATATATATATATATATATATATATATATATATATATATATATATATATATATATATATATATATATATATATATATATATATATATATATATATAAATATAATCAGTCTGTATAAGTGCACATTCTCCCTCTTGTGTATTCTTGAAAAAAATTAAATATAACAGAGAAAAGGGAGCAGATGCATAGTAAGTGCATGGTTTATCAGAATGTGATGTGCATGTGTATGTACAAGATACATATACACACTTACACTGAGAAAATATGTATATGTAATGCTATATTACAGCATTAGGGTGCAATACTGTGCATGCAGTGAACCCCCCATATTTGTGGAGGATGCATCCCACACCCCCCCCTGCAAATAGCTAAAATCCGCAAATACTTAAAACCCCCTTTAAAAACACTTAGAACTGCCCATTTTGATAGTTTAAACACAGAAAAACCCCTTAAAAATGCATATCCCTGAGTTTTTTAATAGTTTTATCACAAAAAGCACATTTATTCATGAAAATTATATGAAAATACAGTAATTAGTGAATATTTCTCAGTGAAAAATACCGCGAATGGACGAATTTTCCACGAATGATGGCTAGATATGTTCCAGAGAAACCCGCGAATGCGTGAGTCCGCGAATCATGAGAACACGAATACAGGGGTTTTACTGTACTGTAAAGCCAATAAAGATACTATACCAGTGGGGGAAGGATGCCAGAAATGCATAGTTTACTGCAATGCAGTGCTTACATGGCATATACACATGCACATATACACTTACAAGGACTGAAAAAGATAAGCATGTAATCTACATTGTTGCATCAAGTATAATGTTATTACATTAAATACAGTAAATTTCAGTAAAATACTGTGTGTGTTTGTGTGAGAGAGAGAGAGAGAGAGAGAGAGAGAGAGAGAGAGAGAGAGAGAGAGAGAGAGAGAGAGAGAGAGAGAGAGGCCCTCAGCTTATGGGTATTGTTATTGTTTACTAACTTGATGCTTGTGTAAGTACTGTATACACACACATTGGTATAAACATGTACATGTACATGGACTGAAAAATATATGTACTGTATATATGTAACATACTACTGCATTAGGTGCAGTGCTGTATGATATACTGCATTAAATAAATGTTTATAAAATTATTGTACCAGAGAGAGAGAGAGAGAGAGAGAGAGAGAGAGAGAGAGAGAGGGAGCACAATAAGGGCAAAGTGCTTTGTAGTTTTTATGTTAAAGCAGACACAAAGATTTTTATGGTCTTTTTTTATTTTATAAATTTTGTTATTCTGCATATCTTGTAAACATTATTAGTTAGAAGTACTGCATTCGGCTGTGCTTTTGTTAGCTAAACTGTACAGTGCTGTATTGCATACATGAATGATAAGTAAATTAATGTTTTGAACAGAATGGCTGTTACATGATACCAGTTATATATGGAACTGCTGTTCATGACAAGCAATGCAAGTTGGCTCCAGGCTATTATATCATGTAGGCTAAAAGTCAATTCTCATCACTTATCAGATTTTGTTACTTATTTAGTTGAGGTACCACTGTATTTTATAGGTACAGTATATTCTGCTGCCAGTATACTAAAATTTTGAAGTCTTTGTCATGTAGAATTGCAGTTAATCCTAAATACACTCTGAATTGGAAGAACTTTTGTGAGTTCATTCAAAAGCATGGAAGATAATTAACTCATGATTTTGCTGAGTAAAGGGGGTTACTGTCTGTCATTGTGTCTGCTATCAGGCAGCAAGTATTTTCTTAATACAAGCCTATTCAGGTTCAATTCCAAAGCTCATGATCTTAGAGCAGTGGCCACTTACATTATTTTCATTACATGAATTTCGAGGACCTTACTAATGTTCAGGGTGGAATTCTCCCTAGTTTTCAACGTCTCTATTTAAAGTCTATATACCATAAGAATGATATTTATTTCTGTTATTATTTCACCGGCTGACACGGGTCCCGATCCAGAAAAGGATTTTGACAAAGGAAAATCTATTTCAGGGAGGCGTGTCACCCGGTGACCCACCCCTGTTTTTCATTCTCCTCCCATGGTAAACATCATTCTAGTTAGTTTTGCTAACATCACTAGTATTGCCTTGTGTGCATAGGTAGTGCATTAATATCGGCACCTCTCTCGTTGGGACTTTTGACATTGGGAATCTTTATAGGCAGGGTCCGTGATTGTGACAATCACCCTTTAATATACAACTCCATTTCTTTTGCTCTGAGTTTTAGCTTTTTCATCTAGCAACGGAATTGGAAGATAATTAATGGATTATTTTGCTGAGTAAGCCCCAGAAATAAAATTTTAACTTTGTCAAAATCCTTTTTATTTTTTTGTATACACTGCATTGTCTTCAAAATGAGTTTATTTTGAATTTGTATAGAAAATAAAAATTTATATAAAATTTTATACAAAAACATTCTCACTAAATAAGAGACAACGTTTAATGTTCTTTCCAATTATTTATTTCCCATGTAATTGGCAAAAAGTATGAAATTTGTTTTAAAAAAGTTGTCAAAAGATCAGTGCCAACAAACAAAAAAACAAGTATGATACCAGGTCACGGTTTTTGACGTAGCTGCTTTTCAAATATATTCATCAAAAGATGTTCTTTTTGCAAGAACGCCGATGGATAAGACGGAAGAAATATGGCCCCAAAACGGCAGAATAATCATAATTTGAAGGTGTAAAACTCAATAATAACAGTTTACATCATTTTCAATGCACCCAAAAAGTAAGGTTTTCACGACAACGATTTTGATACGGGTTAAAGGAGAAGATATAAACAGGGGACCGCCCTGTATATGAATGAAATAATTCATAATTAAAGGCCTGACTTTTTTCCAGATAAATACCTTCAGGTCCCATACAGAACCAAGATCCCCTACCAAGAAGTTTAGTTGTGTGAAAGGATAAAATATCAGAATACCTTGTACAGTATTCTTTTTTGAGGGGGAGGAAAAAGAGCTTTCATTTTTGTTCTTTAATGCTATCATGTGTACTAGACTTAACTAACAAATTTGTCTCTTTTTATCAGAAATCATGTTCAAATAATATTACCTGGCAAGCCAGTATATTTCAGTTTTTGTACAATGTTTTGTAACAGATTTTTATTATGCATCTTACCATGAATTTTGTATGCATTCATAATCCCTTTCCTTTTATCAACAATGCATGAACAAGGGGTGGCAGTAACACACAGTCAACTTTCTGAGTGACACTTTATCATCTGTGGGAATAGGTGCTGTGTTGTTGACCTTTGAGGTGGTTGTAGTAGCTGTAGTACTGATAACAATGTAGGTTGCTAACAGTGACATAATGCCCTGACTTAATGAAGTTGTTTCCCTTCCCTTTTTCAACAAGTCTTGTCTCATGACCAGGTTATCCTAGAATGACTTTTTTTCCCTAATACTGTATTATAAAAAGTGAGTGAACTGTGATCAAAGCTAGTAGGGAAAAAATGTTGATGACTGCAATAAGGGTTTTGGAAAACATCTGTTTCTTTATCTGTAATACGTGAAATAAAATTTAATTTCATGATCATGGGAATTATGACAGTTAACGATACCAGGTTTTCTAAAATGAACTGTACTTATTTATTTATTTTCCTGATACTGTTATAAAAAATGAATCAGTGTGAAAGTCGGTTGGCACTGGCATCCCTGATGACAGTAGTGTGGGAGTAGGGTAGAAAAATAAATTAATTTCAAGGAATTTGAAGTAGGAATTTCACCTTATGAAACCTAAAGCCATATAGTATTTCAAAAAAATCCCTACCTGCAATTTTTATTTTTCAACTCATGAAGAATCATCCCATTCATCCCTTTGAGAGTAAAGAAAAAAAAAAAACAGTAAATCTGTACAAAAAATTTCACCTGGGTCTCAACAATAATTGTTCATCACCTGGGTCTCAACAATAATTGTTCTTTTTTACAATGATGATGATGATGGTGATGACATTTATGATGAAGCTATTGGATATATGGATCTAGGAACTCCAGAACTTAATTTAAAATTTGAAAAAATTTAAATAAGTCTATGAAGTTATTTTTGATACACTGAGTGTTAACTTTCTTGGGACCAGTCTTCAAATTGCTGAAATTTTCAAGGTCAATATTTACAGAATAGCAAAAAGTAATAGGAGTTACGGAAAACCTTTCTGTATGGTTGCTAGGCAGCTAATAGGGTACATAAAGTAATGTAGAGCGTCATAGTGCACTATGGAATAAACTCCATATCATTCCATGTTATTGTTTTTAACTAGTTTAGTCTCATCACTTATTTGCAACTTAACACATTTTGAAACTGGATAAGATCTTCTTGGTATTTCCACACTGGAACTGGGTCATTTGACTTTGCATAAATTTAATAACCTTTGAAGAGTTTCTGGTTGTAGTTGGATCTGTGATGTGAACCACTGCAGTATGGGTGCTCAGTCCTGTAAACAACCCTCAGATTTTGAGGGATCATTTACAGTAGATTCCAGATAGAGTGAGAAGGGGGCTAACTCCTTTGAATATCCAGTATGAAATTAAAATGGAAGATGCCCTACTTGCAGAAAATTTTTTGAAACTACTGAAGACTGGCTTACTTTATTTTGACTATTTTTCAGTTAGAAATTGCCTCTACCTACAGTTTAACACTTTTAGAGTTACATGGGCTTCTAATTAATCTTTAGTTTTTGGTACAACATTTATGTTACAAGAAAAGTAACCAAGAGGCTGCCCACAGTGATTACAGGCTTTAAGAAAGATACTGAAAAAATAGGAAAAGTCTTAATTATTGGTCATGATCTGAGGTCTTTACTTCTAATAGAGATCTTCAGACCAAGATATATGGACTTTTCATGTTTAAATATCTCCACTTTACAAAAATCTTTTGAGACATACAGGAATTCCCGGGCAACTTGACAACATGGCTGCACTGCTAGATTGTGTTCAGGAGATACACCTTATCCTTCCTCCTCCCCCCTCTGTAATTGCTGCTGAAGATTTTGTACATTGCTGGTTTACAGTGGTATCATAGAAATGCACTTTGCACTGCTTTTGTTTCATAAGAACTACTAGGAACAGTAGATGACACGTAATTCAGTTTAATTGTCCCAGGTTATGTTAGTTACCAGGTAATGTAACTGGATATTGCTTATGATTCTTTTAAAGTAATTTTTATTTATTAAATACCAACTTTGAGGAGATTTGTGGGACTAAATGTTTAGATCAGCCAGGCTTCTGTTCTCAGTAGTAATTAAGGATATTTGTAATAGGTGTGAGATTATCATGCATATTGAATTTTTATGTATTTTATTATGTACAGTTCAAACCTGAGACACTACTTAGAGTCCCTTCTTCTCTCCATTCTTTCTGAGATGCATTGGGTTGCAGATAGTGAAATAGCATGTAGGTTAAGGGCCTTATTCTTTTATAGTTGTGCCTCCAATCTCTGATTTACCTCTTTGTTCCATACAAGTTTACATTCAGCTGACTACCAGTGGTTAGGGGTAATGGCATTGCAGTATAAGGGAAGTTAGTGGACTACACATTATAGAATATGAAATTAATGATTATGAAGATATTTTATTATTTGGGATGAATCTTATCTCCTGGTAAAGTTAGCTTACATCTTTGTTCTGTAAGCTGCGAATGGCATTCAAAATAAAACAAAAGAATAGTTTTTAGTGTTGCCAGATGGACTGTCTGTAACTACCTGTGTCCCACCAGGTGGTATTGGACTGTACAGTCTAGTCAGAATTCTTCCTACCAAGTACATTCTAGGCAGAATTCTTCCTACAGAGTCGTTTTGCAGTGTGAATTGACTGTAATGATTTTGACTATTTCTGGCTGTTTTTCTTATGTACAGTATTTTGGTTGTTATCTGTTTTGCATTATATCATCTACAATAAGGAGAGATAGAAGTGTTAAGTTCTGTAGGAACAAGTTTTGTGTAAACCGAATGATGGTCACACAGGTGTTAATGGTTGGAGGTAATGAATGTGATTTTTTCTCCTTTTCTACACATACAATGTAAGGATTGGTCTGATGAGAAATTAATACTGTATATGCCAGCGTATAAGGTCACCCGGCATATAAGATGACCCCCAATTTATTAAATTAAATATCACTATCAGCTGATGTAAGTTAGTTAGTACATAAATAAAATCAATTATTGGAATTATCATACCAAAATTGTGTAAAATCATTATCTTCAAGACTTTGAAGTGTTTGGCAACGGTAACCATTACAAAAAAAAATACAGTTGTAATCCCTTAGGAAAAATATAAACCACGACAAATGCTCAATGCCTGCGACGTCACTGTCAGCAGAGTAATACCCGCTGGAAGTAGATCTACATGTGTTATAGGAAGGTATTTCATCAGAAATTCCCCTGGTGTTTGGTTATAAGGACTGTGTTTGGAACTCAGTCAGAGTTTGTTATGACATCTTCATTTTCTCCATGGCTGTAGAATAAGACTGTTTTTGGAAGATCAGACCAATGTTCTGCAGGATTTCAGACAAACTCCATAGTGGTTTTTCTTGTATTTAGTATAAAGACTATATACAAAAGAATACAATTGGTCTGCACAGGATGATCTCCCATGTCGATCTAATATCTAAGCTTTCACACTTTTACATAGCAAGACTAAGATTCACACACACGAACAAACATATGACCTCGTTAGGTTTGACTTTGCCTCCAGCTCTGATCAAAAGGAGAACGCTGAGTTTATAAACGCATGCTAATGTATGATGACGCACTGTCTTTAAGACACTACACAGGTACTTATTGATGACGTTTGCGTCTGGTTTGATCAAACTGAGATCAACAAAGCATTCCTTTCATGTGCGACAGAGATATATATATTGGGAATTATCTTAGATTTACTAAGAAACGTAGTTTATTTAAATGTGGCATAAATGAAATATGACACATGAATGTATTCCTTTAAAATTGGAAAGAACCCTGATAATAAGGATAATTGGGAACTATATATATCACAAAACCCTTTAGTTTGATTATAAAATACTACCAAGGGAATATTGGCCTTTAGTAAACAACAAGGCTTGTAAGTCGAGCACAACTGTAAACTACGAACATAGCTAGCTACAGTTGTTTTGTTTACAGTATTGACAGTTTTGCTGTTAGTGATTCACTTGAATTACTTATGGTTTTTGCCATTATTATAGTTGTTTTGTTTACAGAGTTCATAGTTGTGATGGTAGTTAACCACTGACACAACTATTGACACTGCAGGGGTTAGCTTATCATTAAAAATCTTGGCAGGATTTAAGGTTTGCTTTTTATACTCTGTATGTAAGACAACCCCCTATTTTGGGGGAGATTTTTCAAGGTTGAAAGGTCTCCTTATATGCTGGTATATATGGTAATTTTGTGAGGTATTTGAAGATGCAAAACTATCGATTCTTTCTTCTTCCAGTGTTATTCCTCTCTCACTCCTTCTCGATGTTCTGGTGCTACTTATGTGGTTCAGGAGAAATGGAATGGCAAACATGAGGAAGATATGAGTTTAATTCTATCATCAGTTAAACTCTTGACCAAGTATATTATGGGTGAGAGTCATGGTTTTGCCCTGTAGTGATCAACTGTTTTGATTTCCTCCCCAAGAGAGGTGATGTCAAAGCCTTCATATGTCTGTAGTCTGCCCTGCATAAGTAGACTTTTGTTGCTGTCAGGGAACCGAGGCGTTTCTTGTGATGGAGGTCTTTGCCTTTTACCACCTCTTTCAGCTGTCTACCATCTAGTAATTGATTTGTTCTCCAGAAGATTTATTCAGTAGGGCACAGGGGGCTTATGTGTTATCATTTTGGCAGGATAGGCTTAGTATTCCAGTTACTTTGGTAGTTTCTGAACCAAGTATCTATATGTCAGTTGTTCAGTCATTTACCTGCCTTGTATCATTTATTCCTTCAGTTTCTGATGTTAACCCTTCCCTTCTTACTCAGTTCCCCATTTTGTTGCCTTGTATTGCTCTGTACTTATTTGTACTATGAGCCCTTCCTTTGCCACTGCTTTTGCTGTGCAGACAACTCCTGTTGTTGTCCTAGCAGAGTCTTCACTAGAGTTGATACTTTCATCTCTTTGTGTTTTGTTGTTGAAGCATGAGGCAGATATTTTGTCTTTTGCAGCGATGTCTTGAGAAAACCCTCAACCATCTTCCATCCAGCCGTCTGGTGCTTCCCACTGACATCTTGTTGGCGGTCCCGGTATGTCACTGTCTTAAGTGCCTATCGCCTCACCATCTCAGTCCAAAGATTTGCCATTTTCTGCTGCCTCGGTTCTTCCTTTTGATTTGACAGATTTTAATCTTGATTCGGATGATTCTCCCTCAGTTTTTAAACTGATTTATAGTTCATGTTACTTTGCATTGCATTACCCTCTCCTTTTTGCTGAAGGTGAATCTGTTGATCAGTGCTCTTTTGTATGCCTCTACCTTGTCTCCTGTTAAAATAAGTAAAAAGTTAAAGCTATCCAATTCTCTTGGGGTGCATTTTAAGGTGATCTTGAAAGTGCATCCTTAAAATCTGATTCTCAGAATCGAAATGCTTCGGTTTCCAGTTTTATGGAGCTGCTTAGAGCCACATGTAATGACTAGATATGATGTCAGATTATCAGCCTTCCTTCATTCGAGATGCAAATTTTTTCAAGTTGCATGCCCCATGGGAGTGAAGGGTTCTCAAATTGGTAAGGTACTTTGCCTTAATAGTGGGAACAGAAGTGCTTATGAAGTTGGTATATTATTCATAGCACGACTGCTCATTTACTGCACCAGGTCAAGGTAATAATAATAATAATAATAATAATAATAATAATAATAATTATAATAATAATAATTAAATAAATAAATACATAAATGTTAGTCCTGAAGGGGCAGCTGTTCTTGATGTGGCATTGGAGTATTAACTGTACATTGCTAGAACTTTTCGATGCTTAGGCAGGAATGTCTTAATAATAACAACAACAACAATAATAATAATAATAATAATAATAATAATAATAATAATAAACATCAAAGCAAAGCTCTTTCCAGATTTGTGGCGGTGCTTAATGTAACTGGTTTAGTAGGGAATGAAGAGGAAGCTCTCATATATCCAGTTATGGCTCTAAAGATTTATCTAGAAAGACAGTCCTTGAAGAGGAGTTTAGAATTTATTCATAGGTATTAGGAAGCCAATAACGTTTATGTTCAAGAATGCTATGTATTTTTCTATGTTGTTAATCAAATTTGTCCACACAGAGTCAAATCCTGATCATATGCCATTGTTTGAAGGTAAAACCTCACAACATCCATGATGTAAGCACATCTTTTAATTTCCTTAAAACCTATCACTAGAGAAGGTTGTCAACACAGGTGAATGGATGTGAACTCTGTTTGCCTTGCTTTGTTTGCAGGACATCAAAATTTCATATGAAAATTGTAAAGTCCTTAATCCTATCGTCACAGTGAGGGTAATTTTATCTTGAACCAAATATGAGAGAATCGACCTTTCTCTCCTATCTGTAGGCTTTTAGGAAATCCTGGTGTTGTGTTTGGGGAGCACGAAGGTACATGTTGTATAGGAGCATACCTTCATATGTGAAGGTATTCATTGTTTTAGTTCTGTACTGTTGGTTACAGGCTTTTGACTCTGACACAGGAGTCACTAGTATTCTATGAGATAGAGTAATTTTTTCCCGTAAGGATCTTCCAACAAGTCTGGCCTACGTTGTGTTATTCCTTTTAGGAACTGTTACTTAATTAAAGATATGGAGTAAGAGCATTGGTTTTACCTCAGCTATCTTGGGGAGTAAATCATACAATCACTACTTAATCTAAATTTATTTTCTAATATTTTTATATATCAGCAGTCCACAACCAGCACAAGTTACCTCTATTCTTGTGGACAATAATTTACTGGATCAATCCCTACCTAATCACATACTAACCTACATAAAATCCGGAGGACACTTCATAAATATATAAACTTGATAATCATCAATTTCCTTTACACATTTTTCCTTTAACATGAGGATACACCAAAATAAAGTGAGTACATACAATTACACCAAAAAACAAACAACCTCCAATGCATATGAGTCAAACAAATCACTTCTGGAATATTTACTTAATTTAGCTTTTTCACAAGAACTTAGTATGCATATGTATAAACAGCTCCCCATACACTGTAAAGTATTCTTCCAACAGACAGATGAGTTGAGGTCAAAGTCTTCGCAAACTGGTTACCCACAATGTTTTAGTAAAGAAATTTGAATCTTAAGTTAACTTTATTTTATACAATGTTTCAGTAAACAAGAACAGGAATTGGATCAACAACCAATCACATTAGAAACAGGTAACTCTGTTTGTGTCGTATGCGTCTAGCAAGTTGATAATTCCTCTCACAAAAAAATTCATAATACAGTATATGAATACTGTCTATTGTCCGCTTATACTATTCCCCACACAAATGAGATTCTGTAACAGGTTTCCAGTACACCCTCTCTACCATAGTAGTTCATAAGACTTCCAAGTAGTTTTCCTGCCAGTATACTAAGTGACTCAAATCCACAGAGCTTCAATCAAAACCTCATTTCACAAGGGGCAGTCCTTTACACAAATATTCCTGATTAAAAAAAAAAAGGTTGAATCTTGACTAATAACAACTCTAAAAATAAAAGTAGTTAAAAACAGTTTTAAAACCACACTTTTATTTCAAAATGCACCAAAAAGTATACAATAAAACTTTCTGTGATCCACAATATTAATGATTACTTGTGCCTAAACATAAAAGCATGGGGCGCATACTCATCTAACTTCCATGCAGTTCTATACAGACATTTAAATTGAGAAGTTTCCAAAAGCAAGATTTCACAGCACAGATATGTGAGATTAAATCTTGCTATGTACCTAGTGATGATGAAGTTGGTTAAGACCTGAAGAGGTCTGTGAAAGCAATGAAGGAAGTAAAGTAATTGTTACCAAAGACTTGCCTGTACAGTAATTTGGTTCCATACCTGGTAAGCCCCCTCAAGAACCACTAAGAGTAGGCTATACACGTCATTGTTAGAAATTGCTTGACAATTCGCATTACTGACATGAAATAAAATCCTTTGAACCAACAAGTTCATTTTGAAAGTGATGGAATGGCCTAGGCCCCTAACATCATGTGCTCTTGCATGCACTGGATTGGCATCTGAATGTGAAAAGAGCCGTAGGCCTGTTTGATCACTTCATGAAGCCCAAAGGATATAGTATTCTTGGACACTTCCTTCTTGTTCCGGCCTATACTAACAAAAAGTCTTCGACAACCCGGTCTGAGATGTCGAGTCCTTTTTAGATAGTTATGCAGTGCCGTGATGGGATATAAAAGCAATTCTTCATGGTCATTACCAACAAAATCTCCAAGGGAAGGGATAGAAAAAGATTTGAATCTGTTGTCATGAACCGAGGGATTTTGAGTCTTAGTTACGAATTCCGGGACAAATTTGAAGGCTATAGACCCCAAACCCTCGTGTGTTTAACGTCAAAAGAGAGTCCGTGAAGTTCACTAACCCTCTTTTAAGAGGCCAAGGCTAAAAAGAAAACCATCTGGAGGGTTAAGTTGCTATCTGATGAAGCCTGTAAGGGTTTGTGTGGACTACATGTAAGACTGCTAAGCAACAATATTTGGTCCCAATTAGGAGGTCTAAGATCTCTTGGGGAACAGGATTGTTCAAAACTCCTGAGAAACATAGAGATTTCCCACAAAGATGATAGGTCTACATTCTTCAAACATAGAACCAAACCTAGAGTAGCCCCATAGCCCTTGATGGCAGACAACGAAAGGAGTTTCTCCTTTCGGGGAAAAATGTGGATAATCTCCAACTGTGAAGAGATAGGGACCCCACCAACTGGTGAAACCTATCAATGTGCGGTTGGCATTGAAGGTTGTGCCAAGGGGGAATCTCTCTCAGTTCTTCTGTCAGCAAAGTTAGTAGATCTGGATACCATTCTGCATGTGGCCACAAGGGTCATCCTGAGGTTCTGAGAAATCATCAATCTGTTGATAACTTGGCAAATTAGGCAAAAGTGGGAAAAGGCACAGATTGTCCCAAAGATGTTGAAGGGCATCTTCTTCCACGGCCCAGGGATCTGGAACAACTGAACAAAATATCTCTGGTTTTTTATTGTGTCTGATCACAAAAAAAGGTTTATTGATGGCCTTCCCCATAGATGAAAAAGCCTTTCTGCCACACCTGATGCAGTGACCATTCTGTTCCCAGAACTTGACCCCGATGACTCAGCTTGCCTGCCACCACGTTCCTCTTTACTGGGATGCATCTGGCTGAGAGACCGCCTACTGGTGCAGTTGTACTGTCAAGTCGTGAAGATGACGAGACACTAGCCCCCCATTTGTTGACATCGGCTATCACTGCCATGTTGTCAGACATTAGAACTGTGAAGTGCTCTGATGCCCTTTCTTGAAATTCCTGAAGTGCAAGGAAGGCTGCTTTCATCTCCAGGATGTTGATATGAAGCTGTTTGTCTTGGTGATCCCACACCCCTGATGTCAGGAGATCTTCCAAGTGTTCTCCCCAACCCTTGTAAGAGGTGTCGGAGAACACAAGAATCTCTGGAGGAGGAGAATGAAGGGGCACTCCTATGGTCACGTTCCTGTCGTACAGCCACCAAGGTAAGTCCTTCCCCACTTCTACTTAGAGAGGAACTTGGAACAAGGGAGAATCCCTTGACTGGGACCAAAACTCTTAGTCTCCATTGGAGAAACCATATGTGAAGTGACCGTGAGGAACTAATTCCTCCAAAGACGCCATGAAACCTAGAATGACTTGCTGCTGACAACCGGGTTGCTTTTGTTTGAACAGGAAGGACAGGGCAAAGTTCATGAACTTTTCTAGGTGTTGGTTCGATGGAAAAACCTTTGCTGCTGTCTCTCTATTAACGTGCCCAGGTAAAGAACTCTATGACTGGGCGTGAGGTTTGACTTTTCCAATTTACATGATGCCTAAGTCTTGACAAAATTGGAGAAGATGGTCTCTGTCTTGGATTAGCTTTACCAGAGAACTTGCCAGGACTAGCCAGTCATCAAGATACCTTAAGATTCAAATTCCCTGAGAATGAGCTCATGTTGAAACTAGGGTGAACACTCTGGTGAAGACTTGTGGAGCTCTTGTAAGGCTGAAGCAAAGAACCTTGAATTGGTAAACTATCTCTCCCAGACTGAGGCAAAGAAACCTCCAAGAAGATTGATGGATTGGAATCTGAAAATATTATCCTTGAGATCTATTGTGAGCATGAAGTCGTTCTCCCTGATGGCTCGAAGAAGTGTTTGAGATGTTTCCATTTTGAAACGAGTCTTCCTGATGAAGAGGTTGAGAGTCAACAGATCTATTACCGGTCTCCAATTGCCCGATGCTTTGGGAACCAGAAAGACATGGCTGTAGAATCCTGGGGATGGGTCCTTCACAATCTCCATGGCTCATTTTCCATCATTTTCCTTCTTGGAGAGCTAGATGCTTCGGTGAACCTTGAGAGCAAGTCGTTTGATGAGAGTGGGGAGGAAACTCGAAGGGGAGTAGATATCCCACCCATAGAACACCTATTACCCAGGTTTCTGCCCCAAACTGCTGCCAAGTTGCCCAATGGCTTGCCAGGCGCTCCCCCACTGCACTGATGGCAGTGAGTGGGGAGGGCTGCCTTCTCTATCGTCTACCTCCCATAGCCTTGCCTCTGTGCCTCCTCTCCCAGGTCTAGAAGATCGGGGCTGAAAGGGCCTTTGCTGAGGAGTTTTCTTGGTTGGAGATGGAAGGACTGACGAACTCTGAGTGGCCATGTCATGACTTGAGACTTCTTAAGGGAAACAAAAGCAGATGTTTGAGGTCAGGGTTTAGAATTGCCAGCACGAGAAGGGCCAGATGACTTTAACCCCTTCGGTACTGCATGATGCATAATCGACGAGATGCTGTATCCTGCATTTTCCCAACTTACCCTAGAGTCTGTATAACCATGAAAGAAAAGGTTTTAATAGCATCTATTCTGCTATTTATATTAATGGAAATGAACGTGAATTCAAAATATACACACGTGCATATATATGTACACACACATATATACATATATATTTATATATATATACATACATATACATATACATACATACATATACATACATACATACATACATACATACATACATATATACATACATATACATATATACATACATACATATATACATACATACATACATATATATATATATATATATATATATATATATATATATATATATATATATATATATATATATATATATATATATATATATATATATATATATATATATATATATATATATATATATATATATATATATATATATATATATATATATATATATATATATATATATATATATATATATATATATATATATATAAAAATTTACATATATACATATATATATATATATATGTATACATATATACATATAAAATGGAATGTAGGTATATATATGGTGTATATATGGAAAAATTTCCACAATAAGCTCGTGCTAAAAATGGAATATAGGTGGCGCTGGTGTGTTGTGAAACAAGTGGTGCGGGCATTATATCGGCACCTCACTCGGTAGGACTTTTGACATCGGGAATGTCTACAGGGCGGAGACCTGTGATTGTGACAATCTCACCCTTTCACATACACGACTCCATTTCATGGAGCTCGCACTGGGGTAGTAACTCCAGCTTGACATTTAGCTTTTCTCTGGTATATTTAGCAATGGATTTACCCAGAAATAAGTGCTGAATGGTTATTTCACCGGGTGACACAGGTCTCTCCTCAGAAATAGATTTTTCCTTTGTCAAAATCCTTTATATATATACATATATATACATATACATACATATATATATATATATATATATATATATATATATATATATATATATATATATATATATATATATATATATATATATATATATATATATATATATATATATATATATATATATATATATATATGTATATATATTGACTTCACATTCATTTCCATCAATATGTAGAGCATAAAGGACACATACACACATATATAACACCTACATAAGTATGGAAAGTAGCAGTTAGTTATAACAAACGGCATAAAATAATATAACCTGTAATAGAAGTAAAGATTTATTTCACATATATTTTACACTTTTGTTGTAGCACTCATCAAATTTGTGCATTCAAGGTGACTTTGGAGTCTTGAAGTGCTTTGCAGACTCCATCAGCCCTGGGAATTTGCAAATAGAATCATTACAAATAGAAATATTAGAGTTTTTTTTTCGGGAGTGGCCACCTTCCCTCCCTTCATGATATTTGCCACTCAGATCCTATTCAGTTACTGCTTCTTCTTTGGCCTTGGCCCCTTGCTTGGTGGTTGACCTCTCTTCTTGCTTGGTCCTGGTTGGGGGTCATCTGGATTATCTTGCTGGTGCCATTTGTGATAGTGTTCCATGGAACAGAGGCCAGGTGATCCTGGAATTGCGGGACAGCGATACCTTGTATCTTTCCTTTTTGGATAACAAATACAACACCTTTTTTGTCCTTTCTCGAGTTTCACAAATTGATGAGTATCACTTGACACATTCACTTTCATCCTTGGTCCTTTTTTTTAATTGATATGATTCATAAAGTGCTGCAACACCTGTACTATATTCACATAAAATTTCCTGCTGAACATCCAAAAGAAATTTTATAAAATCCTTATTGTAGTTACCTGTAGCTCGTAATCAATGCGTCCATTCAGTGCCATTCTAAACATGAAATGGAGACCGATCTTCTTGAACCATGCCATGCTTTTCTTGTTTGGGTCACAGGGCTCAAGAAGTTGGTCAGCAATATCAACACTGCCCATCTTTTCATTATATTTCTCAATGTGGAGAGGTTTATTCACAAATACAGTCCTGTTCCCAAAATAGGTTTTTGTTCTCTCCACCATTCCACCTTCATACTTCGTCGTAATCACTGTAGCCTTTCTTTTTCATGTTGCCACTTTACCAACAACACATTTCCTTTCCTTGCAAACACAAACTGATGTCTTTCCAGCCTCTCATTCATGATGCTCCTTGGAGGACCTCTACCACTTCTTACAACACCTGTAAGTAAAGTATCTCTTGTTTCTAAGTACTCACACAACCTCAAACTCGCATACCAGTTATCAGTCACCACATGGCATCCTTTATCTAATAAATCATCCATAAGGTATACAACAATCCTTTCATAAACGGTCAAATTGCTGTCATTTTCCACTTGAAATTTATCTTTTCCATAGTAAAGGGAAAATCTCCAAGACTAACCACCCCACTGGGAATCAGAAGGACATAAAACAAATGCTTTCACATCAAATCTTGAATGTTTTGTTTTTATAAATTGCCTAAATCCAAGACGACTTTTCCAAAGAATTAGAGTTTCATCAACAGCGAGGTGTTTGTGAGGCCTCATCAAAGTACAACACTTCTTGTGGATGCATCTTGCGCAATCACACTCACAGCAGATGAGAAACGCAAGAATTTCAAAATGGAAAAAATCTTCCTCTACTCATTACCTCCTTACAAAATATGGGAGGACCACAAAAGAGTGGGCAATCTGCCCAATACATCTTCATGTGAGGCAGTTTCGTGATCCCTATAGCCAAAATCAAACAAAAAAACACTTACATATCCCCCTCTTCTACCTCTTGCCGTATCAACCCATGAATTTTCCCTTTTTTCTGGGGATTTTCTTGAAAAAATAATGCAGCTCTCTCATTAGCCTGTGAGCAAAGAGTTTTCATCACTTTATCATAAAAAAAAAAATTTATATGCATCCCCAGGCGTAAGGAAAGGTGCATCCCCAAGCGCTGGATTTAGCCCTGAAAAGTCATCTTGAAAGTCTGGCATCATTGCTGGGCGACAATCCTCAAATATGTTGGTAACATAGGTCCAACCACTGTCCACCTCTCATTCTTCAACTTCATCATCACTTATTTCATCACTTAAGAGCTCGTCACTGCTCTCATATTCTTCCTCAGAAGGAACATATTCCTCAGAAGAGATATCACTGCTTTCACTCATGCTTTTTGCTGTGAAAATGAAGGTAAAATGAAGAAAATTATGAAAAAAACAGACATGTGAACTTGAGCATGACTGTGCATAAACTGATGATGAGAAGGCTGTGATGTCACAGCCAAGAATGTCCATGAGTGGCTGAAAAAAAAGTAGGAGGAGCTTAGTGTTGGTTAGTACAGCCTACGCACACCTGCAAAAATAAGTAGGAGACATAACCCAGCACTACAAGCATTCCCTATAGCGTTTTGGAGTTATGACAACATATATACGCCTAGGGAGCGTCACTGAACCCTCTATGACGTCGCAGAAATGTCACGGTACCGAAGGGGTTAAGGCAGCTTGATGCACAAGTCAGTCATTATTATCCGTTCTACATATGTCGACTGCGAAGCCTAGCTGATCCCTGGGAGAGACGGTGAACTTAAAACATCTCCATTCCTCAAGGATAAGACGGAATCCATATTGACAAATCTTGAGGACATGGAGAGGGCAGCATCACTTCTTTTAAGCAACCAGTTGGCCCATGTTACCTGTTAAGTGGGTCAAGTAAGAGATGGTTTTCCCACCAGACTGCAACAACCTAATGAAGGGGTATTTTCTTCAGAGTCACCCATAGCAGTGGAAGAGATCTTCGTCACTGCCATTGACTATAGGTCCCAGCCATGAAACAGCCTGGAAAGCCAATGAAGCTGTTGATGCCAGGGTAGCAGCTTCCTTCTTGATAGCTGAAGGGTGGGCCCTCCACTTTGATTTGGTCTAAAGATATCCCTGGGGCTAGACGAACAAGGTCTGGATCAATTTGTCTAGGCTGCAATGCAACCATGGGTGTTGCATAAAACCATTTATGCTGGGGAAGAGGTGGAGGTAGCAACTCAAAAGACCTACTGGAATGCAGTGGACTGTCCTGTCTGGAGACAAGAAAATTCACTTGGTTAAGAATGCAGCCAGCATGCTTAGAACATGGCAACCCTGGAGACATCTTCACCTCTTCTTTAGGCCCTAGCAAGGCTTCGATACCTGAAGATAAATCCGAATTGGTTGCCACAGCCTCCTCCGCTAAGCTGTTACACTCACGAATGAGCTCAACAACTGCATAGGTAGTCAAAAATTCTTGGTGTTCTGACTTCTCCACCTCCTGGCTACAAGGGTCACGATTCGGCCTGTCGACTAAGTCGGGTAGTCAAAATGTCCTTATTTATTACTGGAATGTAGGCTCGTTCAGGGCCTAGGACTTCCTTGGTGGCCTGTGGATCTGCAGAACAAGATGGAACTTTGTCTTGATGTCGATTCTGTCCACGGGAATGGAAACGATAACTACAATGAGATGAAGATTGTTGTGACTGGTTATGAGGTCATGTGGGACTCCTGTTATGTGAATACTGGTCATTGCTGCGTGAAGAAGAGCGCTGGTCGTGAGAAGTGTGTCATGATCTGTTACGAGGCCTAGCAGGACTCTTGTTACATGAAGCCTGGTCATGGCCATGCAAATGAGAGCACAGATCATGGTCAGGGATGCATTAACTAGAACACTGATCATGGTCCTTTCTACGGGAACATGAACTGGAACGATGACATGGAGATGAAGGCCTTGGAAGGTTACGCAACTGTGAAGGGCTCTCAACACGTGAGAACAATCTTTGTCCCAAGAGGGACTCTGCACTTTCGATTTTTTGATGGGGCCCTTGTCGTCCTTTGTATGGACTTGAGGAGCACTCGCACCTTGGACAGGAAGAGGAGAAGTCTGATCTCTAGATTTGGGGATCCTAAAGAAAGTATCTCTGTCTTTTAGTACTGGCATGGGAGTCAGGAAAAGGACGTGGATTGTCAGACATAGCAGAAGGAACACATATGTGTGCCACTATGGAAGAATGGATCTGAGAGGTAGTGAGAAGCTTTAGAAGCACAAATGGGTTCAGCACAGGCATGAATGGATGAATGCAGAACAGTTGCAGGAGAAGGGGGATGAGACTCTGGAGAGGACTCTTGTAACCTCTTACATGGAGGGGCAACGAAGTCCCTCTTCCTCCAATGTCTGACAGGGATGGATGGAACAGACGACGAATACGACAAGGAAGATGATGAGGGAGAAGAGGATGGGGATTGACGATGTCTTTTCTTAGATTCTGGTAACTTTGTATGGCTGAACTTCATAAAAATACCTTTGACTTATCAAAAATAGTTTGTATGAGCAAGTTGGAAGTTGCAGATGTTGAAGGCTCATGGATGGAAGTCATTGGCAATGACATGGATGGAGATGGCATGTAGAAGGGAGAGGCGAGAGTCGTTGACAGCTGAGAAGAAGCCACTGAAACTGTAGCTGTGGAGGCTGATAAGGGGAGAGCCGTTGTAAGATGAGATGACATCACAGAAACAGAAGATTTGGAAATTGTCATGGTGGACAACATTGGAATGCAAGAGGTTATGCAGTGGACAAAAGGCTTGAAAGGGTTGGTACCCCTGGTAGGCCAAGAGACTCCCAACACTCAGTAAGCTTCTGCACATCTCCTCCTGAAAAAGACTATACAAGGGGGAGCTGCCTCCTCCCTCATGGGAAGAACCAAAATTCCTCCATTGCTCAGGAGACCAAACAACAAACTCTGAAAACAGGTTACTTATGCTACAAGTAGAATGGTGATCTAAATCCAAAGCAGGCAGAAAATGAGAGCGAGGATTGTTACCAACCCCAGAGCATATTCCCCGAGGCTTGGGAAGCTTAGATGAATCTTGGGTTTGTGTGCTCATAGTAAAAAACACATAAAAAGCACAAAAACATACACCACACAGCACAAACAAAAAATAAAGAAAAAACCAGAACGTTAAGGCATAATGTGGGCAGGAAGTGGACAAAAAACAATCAGTCTGGGCAGAGAGGGCAAAAGCATGACCTGCTGTAAAAGCAGTCAAAGAGAAACTCATGCCTTGTAGCTGAGATAGGCTAAGGTAGGTTGGCTGTACCTTCCTCCTTTCCACCATCTTGGCTAGCTCCCATTGCCACCAAAATCCTTGTACCCTTTTTTTTTTTAACTGGACTCCAGCAGGTGCTAGAGAATTTTTCCTGTATGTTAAGACTGCAGGTTTGTTAGTTATGAAAAATACAAATTGATTTAAAATTTGTCCTTTTGCATCCATAAAGCTTTTTCTGTACCTGTGTCTGCATATACACATTGCATCAATAAAGTACGTTTTCAATACAAAACAGTACAATACATGTCTGTATAGAATTGTATTTAAGTTAGAGTAAGTGGCCCATGATATTATGGTTAGGCATAAGTAAGCACGAACGTCATGCATACCAAAGGGTTTTTCGAGGCAAGCAAAGAAAAGGATGCAAGATTAGGGAAACAGGCGCCCCCGCTCTTATATTTAGGCATAAGTAACCATTAATATTGTGGATCACAAAAAGCTTTATTTTACACCTTTTTGTGCATTTTGAAATAAAAGTGTGGTTAATTTTTTTTTTTTAATTATTTTTACTTGTGATTTTTTAGTGTGACTATTAGATAAGTATTGCTTGCAATACCAGTTGCAAAGCCCCATCCTTGCCAGTTTGCACAGTCGTTACGTAAGTGTATAAAGCTACAGTCCCAACACTGCATATTTCACACCTGTGAAAACATAATCCCTTGGCTAGGTGTTTCTGCATACTACACAATAATGAAATTGCAATAGTATGTAATTTAAAAAAACATGTACACCAATTCTGGGTGAAATGGGTTCAGTAGAAATGGGTAAAAAATCGGTTGCAAGTTTTGACCCAAACAGACAGACAAACAAACAGACAGACAAAGCAGTCAAGTTCAATAAAAGCGTGTAATGACTTTAATGAATACATATAATCATAAATAACCAAAACAAGAATAGTTTATTTTCATAAATACTCATCCTTTTTCATCACTACAACACTATGCTGTGGATCCACAGTCTGGCCACAGTACCTACCAGGAAGGATCACACAACAGGCAAGAATTTTTAGAAGCTTTTTCTTCCTTTAAAAATGCTTTTAGTTTGCTTAGCGAAGCTGATATTTCTCTGGTTGCACAAACCCATCTTCCTCATTCAGTGTGGTTATTAGCTAATTGAACATTAGGTAAGATTCACCCCAAATAATGAAAATTTTTATCATAGAATGAATTATTTGGATATTTGCCTTAAAGTGGAACCCAATCCAGCTTCTTCACATCTTAGTGGGTGTCCAGGAAGAATTCTGACAAAAATGTCACCTGGTGGGAAACAGGTGATTCTAGACAGTCCATCTGGGTCAGCCAAACATTATTCTCTATTTTATTTTCAATGCTGATCACACCTAAGAGTGTGGAGATGGAAGCCAACTTTAACAGTAGGCAGTTATCCAAATATTTAATTTTATCATAAAAACTTATTCTCAAATTTTGATGTCTGATACAATAACCATTCAATTAATTGTTAGCCATTTTATCCTGTAAGGAAAATTGGCTATTGATGGAAATATTAAAAGCGAGGTCAGTTGACAGGTAGGACGTTAGCCAGTGGGTCATAGTTTTTCACTGGGTATCATAAAGCAATGCACTTGAAGTTTGCATTATAGAATAATGACTTGACTGTGTTTTGTTGCTGTATTGCTTATGCAGTATTCAGTTGTTGTATAACTTGAGTTGCAACTTTAAAAGGTTGAAGGATTGCTATACTGCACTTTGAAATTACTAGATTCTGCATTTAACCCCTTTTCGAGTCAGCATTTATTGGTATTCTGTGCTAGGTAACACTGCAGGTAAACTTATCTGACTTATGTAATATAGTATGTAACACTCTTTTGCTGTACAGTAGCTCACCGAGATAACAGATAAAAGCGTCCAAGCCTACAATGATTTAAAAGAAATTCCAATATATCGTTGTATATATATAAGTGAATCCGTGTTTTTGCTATAAAGTATATTTATGCCCTGTACCCATTAAACTAAAACAATTATAACTGCCTATTTTAACAGTTCACTGCCTAATTTAATAGTCCAAACAATAATATACCTTAAATTATACTAAAACAATTTATATCATTTCAAGCAAAAATACAAGCCATCATCCCAAAACAGCCAAAGTCATCGTACATTACCCTCCTACAACTTTTACTAAGTATATACACCCCTAAAATGCTTATAACAATGATTTACTAATTTTAAAATAATAATATTAATAATGTAAACATAGCAAAATATCTATACATATAATACAAATTAAATAAATCTGTCTTACAGAAGTATGACAACTAATCAAGTTACCCCTGTATATGTAAGAATAGGCGTTTTCTCTTTTAGCATTGAAGTCGTTCCATTTTTCTTTTTGCTATAAAGGGTATATTTATAGAAGGAAACAGTACCCATAGAGCAAGGTAAAGCCTTATTATTAATATAAACTGCAGGACAGTAAAAGTTTTAGCATAATTTTTAGAGTTGAAAGCAATGTGAATTAATAAAGAAACAGTAGCAATAACAAATTTTACCTAGCTATACAGTAAACATGGAAAATATTTGAGTAAAATAATAAATAAAAATTAATTAAATTAGCTTAAGTCCAGTGGAATGAAGATCTTATGTCCTTCTGCAGTAGTGGCAGGTGAAGGACAAATTCCCATGTGGTAGTGGCAGGGGCCTCACATCAATCTTCTTCCTCGGTGTTAACAATGATGAGGCAAAGGATGTGGATGGCTTGGGGGCGTGGAGGAAGGGGTAGCAGCAGGAATTGCCACTTGCATCTTGGGCCTAAAAAAGGTGTCAATCTTCATCTGCTTTCTTCCAAATCCCTGCAGACGAAGATCAAGCACAGAGTCTTTTAGTTGAAGGAGGGGGTAGTAGAGACTCGAGATGTGTGGCTCAGTATGGTCCTGCACAAAGCCCATTAGTACATCCAGGTGCTGAGCCATCTCACCCGGTGGCACCTTCATGCATTACCTGCTCAGCTCTCTCTTCCTCTGTGAGTGTCTTGTAACCAGGATCAGCTGTTGCTGGATGATGTCCACGGCCGTCCTCTTCAAACCCCTGTCCTCAAAATGAAAATCAGTGATGGAGTCTTCATTCTTCAGCAGTTTATTCCAGCCATTTTGCAGAGTGGATACTTTCACACTCTCCCATTGCCTTCGCCCAACTTTGGAAAGCTGAGTGAAGATTGAAAGTCTTCATATTGGCAAGAGTCCATTGTCGTCGTTTATTCTGCGCCCTCCATCGCACAGAGCATCTCCTACAGGAAGAGGCCAGTATAGAGCCTCTTTGCTGCCACAATTACCAATGGATCAAAGACATCGTATTTGGAGGAAAAAAAAGACAACGAACCTGACCATCTTCACTGACCAATTCTGTTATGTCAGGATGAGCTGGTGCATTATCGAGGATCAGTAGGGCACCAACACATTCCCAGGAAATTTTAAGGGTCTTCATTTGGTACTTGATGATGGCAGGGATGAAATAATTGAAGAACCAGTGCTTAAAGATACACATGATGAACCATGCATTCTTCAAAAAATCACACAGAACTGGCAGGTCATTCATGTTGATGTTTCAGAAGCACCGTGTCCGTTTTGCCTTGCCAACACACACAGGCTTGAGTCGGTGCACCCCATCCGCATTCGAACAACAGTGGATGGAAATTCTTTATTTGCTTTATCTTGTAGCCATTTGCCCTCTTTTCTTCGCGCATATGTACGATCAGGCATCTTCCTGAAATAAAGCCAGTCTTGTCGGCGTTATAAACTTGAGATAGCAGCAAGCCTTCATCTTCAATTAACAGGAAAATCTTTTCTCAGAATTTCACAGCAGCATCTTTGTCAGCAGACAATGTTTCTTCTGGCACTTTTAGCTTTCGGCCTATGCCACGCCTGCCTTTAAAGCAAAAAGCCCAACCAGTTGATGCTGTGAATTTTTTTAGTCCAGCATGAGTGCTTAATTTCCTGGCAGCCTCAGTGAGCTGTTCAGTACTGGCGCTGACTCCTGCTGTACGTTGCTGCATGTACCATTTCAGTACCATTTCCTCAGCTTCGTTGTCCGATACCCTCATAGATTTTCGAGGAGCACAGCTTTGTCCCCTCCATGTTCAATATCAGCCTTTATTCTTAAATGCTGCAAGTTTATCTTTAGCTCTCATAATGTCAGACATTGTCTGTGCACCGATACCATAATGTTCAGCCACACTTTTCTGATTTTCTGAGACCAACCACTTTCTACTTTTGCAATAGCATCCAGCTTTTCCTGGATACTTAAACGCTTCCTTGAATGCTTTTCTTGGGGAGGAGCCATTGCACAAATCACTATAATGATCACAAAAAAGCAAACGTACACTATGTGCTGTACACAAAGGGTTGAGATAACAAAACAAGCGCAAGTCAGACATGTTAATGCAAGGGATGCTGGTAAGCAAGTTGGTGTACCCACTAAGAGCATGTGATCTGAAAAACAGTTCGGCACTTGATCTGGGGGCAAAAACCCTCAAATCGATATTTCCATTTCGCACTGATATATCCGTAAGTACAATATACCACAGCCCGTTATCTTGGTGCACTACTGTATTTCTGATTGTTTTTGTAACATACAGTTGTATGTACTGCATGGCTTAATTACAGTTCATTTAATGTGGATTAAGTATTATATTATGAACTTGTATATAGTACTGTATTACAATTTTGTAATTGTTGTAGAAAATTTAGTTTTTCTAACTTTGGTGAATTATGTTTGCTGTCACCTTTTTAGTAAAACAATCTTTGGTACTTGTTGGCTATTGATATCCTGTTACATGGGATTTTGCATGCTGAAAGTCCTCAGCAATATAGCTGGAACTTGTAGTTTCTTTTAGAAGTTTCTTGATGTTTTGTTGGCTGTTAAAGTTCATTATTAAGTATCATTTTTCCAGCCTTTATTTCTGTTTATTCTGGACTCTTAATGGTTTGTATAATACTAATACTTATTTTGGGAGCTTCCTCTTAAGAAGTATCTTAACAATTTAAAGCTTTATAAGGAATATTATCTTAGTTACTTTTTTTATGCTAAACTCAAGTAAAGTAGACTTTACAACTGAATATGATGAAACTTTGTAATGTGATGTAGTGTCAGTTTTGTAAAGTGAAATGATATTAAGAATATGTATGCAGAAAATGATTAAAGCAGTTGCATATTGAATTACCGTAGTGTTTTCAGTATTGAAACCAAAGTAGTCTTTTGAGCAAGTGGTAAGAGATATGTTGGACCTTCATTCTAGGGGCATGTCATTGTCATTGGCTGGTTGTGGATTCTTGGGAGTGTATCTTATTGGAGCTCTTGAATGTCTGAGCCGCTTTGCTCCACGTTTCATAAGTAAAGTCCAAGTAGCAGGTGCCTCAGCAGGAGCTCTCATGGGAGCCTCTCTCATTTGCAATGTACCATTTGATGGTGTCCGTTTTGGATTTCTTCGCACTGCAGAAGAAGCACAGAAGTGGAAGATGGGTCCACTTACCCCAGGATTTAAATTTGAAAGCCATCTACTGAAGGGACTAGAGGCTTTGCCACATGATGCGCATATCAAGGCAAGTGGTCGCCTTCATGTATCTCTTACTCGTGTGCCTGATATGAGTAATGTTATTATTTCTAGTTGGGATTCACGTGAAGATCTCATTCAGACTCTTCGATGCTCTTCCTTTATTCTTGGATATTCAGGATTACAGCCTCCAATGGTCAAAGGTGTACGTTATATTGATGGGAGTTACAGTAACCGTCAGCCTGTTATTGAACCTAATGCTATAACAATTAGTCCTTATTCAGGGTATGCAGATATATCCCCTAGAGAAGATGACCAGTCATATGGAAAGTTGAAATGGTACCAACAAAGCTTTGATGTTTCGTATGCAAATGCTGTTAGTATCTATAGAACTTTAATGCCACCACCACCACTTATACTTAATCAATATTATTGTAGGGGGTATTCAGATGCCGTTCTGTACCTTAGGAGGCTGAAAAAGTCTTAACAGGAAAGATTTGGAGTTATATTAAGATTCTTGAATGATATACTTTTTCAAAGTTGAAATGATTGTAGTCTTTTCTCCCTTCAAGGAAAAGCAAATCTGTGGAAGGTAGAAGGTAACATGATTAGTAACATTTAAGTAGCAGTGATATTAACATCAAGATATACTTATATACAGTACAGCTGATGAATGGGATTAAATGCTGTGTTTATACTGTTTAATAATCATGTAGATACTCTTAAAATGTGACAAGCAGCTTGATTATGTACAAAAGCTAGTTAAGCTGTCTAATAAAGTGCCGTGTTAGATTAACTTAATAAACCTGTGATGTGTGGACTAGCATCTCGGGAAGATACACTCTAAAAATTTTATATCTGATCATGTACTGCATTTTTATTGTGAATGCATGTAATATGTGTGATTGTGACTGCTAAGCTGAAGTTCAGTTAAATTGCCACTTGTACTTTAAGATTAAATGTCTTTTCATCATTTTTGGTAACACATTTGATCAGTGATTTTCCTTTTCAATTTTTTAGAATGCATTCTTTATTTAAGGAGAATGATCTGGAATTCCTTTTTTGTATATACAGTATTTTATTATCAGCTTTTTTGGGTCAAAGTTGTTTGGTTTAATACTTAGTTACTCCATATGTTTTCTATATTTATTTAACATTAGTTTTATCTAGCCTTGTAAATATTTTCATCTTTACAAAGTTCACCTAACCGGCATGTATGAAGTGCTATTCCTTCTCTGAAAATGGCATTGTTGCTATGGAAATTGCTAGAACATGTCCTGTTTAGCATCAATGATAACGGGGAAATTCCATTGTAACTCACAATTCAAGAGCTTCTTGCATTAATGCTAGCTGCTCTTGGAGTTATTCTGTTTAGATGTCACATTATCACACTGTCTAGTACCAAATATCCTTCCTGCCCTTTTGAATGAAACTATTGAACTATTTTTCTTAGCAGTTGGATAAAGAGAAACTGCAGTGCTGCCTTTGGGTACCATGCTCTTATGTTAGTTTATTTTTAGTTACTACCTGTAATTATTTATATATTTGCATAATGCTGGCTGAAATTGACATGCTTTTGCCTCCAGTCTTTTGTTTTTTCTCATTTCTGGGTGGTATGTTATTTCCATACACTGCATATTTCTTAGTTATTGTTTGGACATTAGATTTTTTATATATATTTTCAAGGCTTTTCTTTGACGTACCTTGATGTTTGTGAATGTTACTTCTGTTGGTTGTTTTGAACAAGACACCAGTAATGGTTTTGGGGATTCAAAGTGCCTTTTATTATGGTTAAGTTTGTCACCATTTTTATTTTTAGTAATGGGATTGGTATGAGTTTTCATTTTTCTTAGGCATTGAGAAACATTGATCTGTACTATACTTGTGTTTGCTTGACTCCACACATTGATATTTACATTTTGTTAATATTGTTAAACCTATTGAGATTTTTATTCCAAAGATTGTTATGTAAATTTTAATGTATTTACTGGGCATAGCCTACAAATGGTATGATAAAAGTACGGTACTGTATGTGAATAACTTTTAGAGTTATCATATTTTTTAGACGCTAACATGCTATTTAATTAACTTTTATGTTAGGATAATAGCAAATACAACATAATTTTATTTTTCTGGAGGTAAGATCAGTCTTAAACCTTGTAGGCCCATGAACATATCTCTGGCTGGATGTGGATTCTTGGGGGTTTACCTGATGGGTGCATTGGATTGTCTCAAGCAGTTTTCACCACACTTCATACAGAAAGCCCAAGTATTTGGTGTGTCTGCAGGAGCTCTCCTTGGAGCATCAGTAATATGCAATGTTCCTCTAGATGGTGTCAAATTTGGTTTTCTTCGTATTGCAGCTGAAGCACAAAATTGGGTAATGGGGCCTTTCAGTCCTGGATTTAAATTTGAAAAATATTTGTGCAAGGGTCTTGAAAGCCTGCCTCCTGATGCCCATGTTAGAGCAAGTGGTCGTCTTTATGTTTCACTCACCCGTGTGCGAGACATGAAAAACATTGTAATATCAAAATGGGACACACGAGATGATTTCATTCAAACATTAAGGGGATCATGCTTTATCTTAGGCTACTCTGGAATGAAACCTCCTTTGATCAATGGAGAAAGGTATATTGATGGTGGTTATAGTAATGCCAATAAAGGATTATCCTTAGGTGGTAGGGTTATCTCCATAAGCCCATTTTGTGGAGATGCTGACATTTGTCCAGAGGAGGATCAAGGAGTAGGAAAACTGAAGTTTTCTAACATACCCATGGATGTTTCATTTTCAAATGCTGTTCGATTTTATAGAACATTAATGCCACCTCCACCACACATTCTGAATGAATATTATCATTTTGGGTATTTAGATGCTTACAGATACCTAAAGAAACAAAGAGCCATGCTTCATGGGGTTTGAACATTTTTTTTTATTTTTTACAAAGAAAATTTTTTTACCAATTTTATATGTATTAGCACTACTGAACCTTGATTGATGAGTGATCCTCTTTGTATTACTGTATCTATTTGCATGTTTGATATTAAATGGGGTACCAAATGTTTCTTGATAGTCATTAAATTACACTGCATTGTCAAAAAGGAGAGAGGATGATGAAAGGGAATTGCATTGCATTTTCTACCAATAAACTTCAAGTGTTCTTATGAACATCTAATAGGTAGGGTGCTGTGCAAGTTAATTATTTTATATTATTAGATATAAATTTGAGTGATAAATACAATATACTGAGTTATACCACAAAGTAGAAGTAGATTATCCAGGATCTGTGATATTCAAGTTATTATGTAACACAAAGTATAAGTAAAGTTTTATGAGATCTTTGAGACATTCAAGTTATTATGACAAAGATCTTTGTATGAGACAAATTACACTTTATCAAAATGTGTGATTCCCCAAAATATTTTATGAAACCTCAATCACACTCATGGTTTACTAACAGATTTAACTGTCAGTATGTAATTCATTTGTTTGTTCGTTTTAGCTACCGCCTTATTGGATGACCTTGAATTATGTGCTATGTTAGCTATTGACAGTGATTAATGTGTATCATACCTTAAATAAAAGGCTTTATTAAGTGTTTTAATAGTGAAGAAAGCAAATTTATTATCTAAGTTAATTTCAGTAACTTCTCGTGACACCTTTTATTGTTATGTGATATTTTTTCATATTTCTTAGCAACCCTGAGAACCTAAGAAGTTTCATGTTTTGTAATTTCAAGAGATGCCTCATAATGTAGCAGTGAACTTAAGATTAGGATTATCAAAGATGCTAGGTTATAACACATGCATTTACATAAGGTGCAAATCCAGTACTGCTATCTGTACACATTTTATGTGAATGAGCAAGTTAGACAAATTCTGAATCCAGATTCATATCTTAAGAAGTGCTTTGTGTATGGTTATCCAAGCCTGTCAGGTGGCATAGGGTTGTCTGTGATATATTCTCTAAGGCTCATGCCACTCCTGGGTTACTAAGATGAAAACTTCCTCTAGACTGTTTTTTCAGTGGAGTATGTTGGACAGATTCAGTTCCTTTTTGAAGCATGTTTTTTTTTCTTACGCTAGCTTGCATGAGCACAAAAGTTGCCTAGTTTGAGATCTGGTGCAGGTACAAATGTCACTTTTGTTGACTTGGGGATGACATTGTGTATTTGGGTGCTGTCTTGGATGTTATTGCTGATAAACCTTTGGTTTTTGTTCTGAAATTTATCGTTCATCACAGCATTATCCTAGGCTTTGTCTTATGAATGTTTTTGGCAGCATGACATTAAAATTTTTAGTTTGGCTAAAATTATTTTGAGTTTTGTATAATTTTTAATTTTTTACAACCTTTCCTTGCTTTTTTTTGTTCAGTTATTATTCAAGTAGTATAACAGTACTACTGAACCACATTTTTTCAATGAGTGGAACAAGGTAAAATTAAAGAAGTTGGAAAGTGTATTGAGAAGAGCTAGAAGTGGGTGAATAGAATAAAGGCAGAAGTTAAGGGACACTGAAGAGGTACTTAAGAGGTACTTAAATACTATCTATAGTGTGTTGTGCAAAAGCATGTAAGTGATACTCCAGTACAGAGTTGTATGTTTAAGGGAAAATGTGGAATGTCAGTGCTTCTTTACTATGCTGTAATATGTACAGAAATATTCTCATTACAGAGTGAGCAGTCATTCCATGCATGGTTGCCTTCTGTTGAGAGTATGTACCTAAAGTATGATGTTTCATAGGATTAGCGATCCTATTGACCAGTGACTGGTTAATTAAATTCTATTTATGCCAGAATACCTTTTTGGCTTTAACAGTGCTTTTATAGAATTTTTGTACTTTACAGTATAAGCATTTGCACAATCCATATTTTATTCATGCTTATAAATCCCCTCTTGCTTGTATACCAAACTGGTAAAAAGCTGACACTAACAAGTAATTAATCTATATATAGTAAAATATACCAGGCTCTTCAGTAAACTTAATTGTACTACCTGATGTAAAGAAGCATCCTCTCCATGGGCATTTTGGCTTTCAGAGAGGTGGTATACTCTCAGGTCCTCAAGAGTCAAGACACTTCACCAGCAAGTGTCTTACTATGAAAGGTGCAAAGTATTAATACAGAATTGCTGAGAACAGAGAAAAACACCTTCAAAAACCTGTGACATGTATGTGTGACCAATTTTTAGTGGGTAAAGGACTGCTTTTCCTTCATTGAAAAGCTATGCTAATATCTGGCATTTTCTGCTTATAACAACTGTACTTTAGCATGAGGTTTTCCAGCCATTCTTGAATTATGTTAATACCTGGAATGATCCCCAAAAATGGTTAAGAGATCAGTTTTTTGTGCAGGTTGACATTTTAGTCTTTGCCTTTGCTTATCCAGCATGTGTGTGTTGGTATGAGAAGATAAATTGAGAGCTACAACTGTCTCATCCCATGTCAGTTTAGTGACCACTGATCCATCATTACCATCATCATCATCATCATTAACATTTTCCATTAGGCTTTCCCTTTACAGGGTTAGACATACGATGAGTTCTAGCCAAAATCTTTAGGAGTACTCAGTCATCATCATCTTCATTTTTTATCCATCGGGTTCCCTTTCACCTATGTGGTTTAGTTGTAATTTTAGTTTCTCTGAGCCAGATTCCTTTTCAATAAAAGTTTTAGTATCTCTAGTTCCGGAGCGTTTTTATTGATACATAGGTTGTCAGTTCATTTCCATTGTACTGGGTCGCTCTTGCACTGCAGATGTAAAAACTTCCCCCTCAAAGGATGACTTTGGCAACTGCATCACAAATTGCCCATTGCAGCCAGTTAAAAGTTACCCTTAAAAACACCATATTTAATTAGATGCTATCTTACTTACAATAGGCATTTAATTTTTGCAGTGGTTTATGTATATGAATTATATAAATTTTTAAAAAATTTTAATTATTTTTAGACTAAATGCTAGAAATGGTAACCCACAAAAATAAGGGTGAACCTTATTAGAAAAGGTGATTTATTCCAAGGGTTAGTAATTTCATAGTTTTAGATTATACGGTCATACCTCGTGCATTCGCGTTTCTGGATTTGCAAATTCATGGATTCGCAAAATTTTCATTGGAACCTGACTAATTTACATCCATGGTTTTTTCACAGATTTATGAAATTTTTTTTCTCTCTCTCTCTCTCTCTCTCTCTCTCTCTCTCTCTCTCTCTCTCTCTCTTGTAGTTAGTGCGCACCCATATTTTTACAACTTGTTATTTCTGTGTACATCTTTACGTAATTTTCAATTGATTGAATACCTGTACCCTCTACATACAGTATGTACATGTTTTCTTTATTGTACTGAATTTTACCTTTGTTATATGACTTCTGTGACATATTAAGTTTACTTAGTTTACCTTCCTGACAGCATCAAAGAAAACGTCAATCATTAAGTTTACAGTCCCATTCGTTACTTTCTTTTATCTTACTGTGAGTGCGAAAGAAAAGGCAGCCAATGAATTAGTATAGTGGTAACATTAGTACAGTAAACCCCCTGTATTCAGGGGGATGCATATCGCACCCCCCATGAATAGCTAAAATCCGCAAATACTTAAAACCCCTCTGAAAACACTTAGAACTGCCTAATTTGTTAGTTTGAACACAAGAAAAACCCTCTAAAAATGCTTATACCTGAGTATTTTAATAGTTTTATCACCAAAAGTGCATTTAGTTTTGAAAATGATATTAACCCTTAAACGCCGAGCCTCTATTTACAAAAACGTCTCCCGTATGCCGGCGGCGTTCGGTGAGTTAGCGCCGAAGCGGAAAAAAAGTTTTTTTTCAAAAAATCACAGCACGCTTAGTTTTTAAGATTAAGAGTTCATTTTTGGCTCCTTTTTTTGTCATTGCCTGAAGTTTAGTATGCAACCATCAGAAATGAAAAAAAATATCATTATCATATATAAATACAGGTAGTCGTCGACTTACGACGGGCATTAGGTTCTGACAGAGCGGTCGGAGAAAAAACCAACCACATATGTACATGTATTCTGTACCTACACCGTATATTATCCATCATATCTCCTAAGTATGACTAGCCTACATATACATTTTATATTATCCAAAAAAATGTGCATGTATAGTACCTATTTTTACGTTTAGCATATGAAATCTTATCATGCTTGAACTCCTTGATTAATACTTACTTTTATTACTGTATTTAACATTTTTATTGTAGGCATTCAAACCATCTGTCTGGTCTGTTTACATTTTCTTATCCGCCATTTGCATTGCCAATCGGCTACAAGAGTATTATTTACTTTTGTTTATTTATAGGTTTGAATTAAATACATACCGTATTTTGCGTATAAGATGCACTTTTTAACAAAAAAAATGGCCTAAAAATCCCCCTGCTTCCTATGTATATAATGTAGGCTCAAAATTTAAGAATTTTGCGAAATTATACGTGAAACGTCACGTAGATGTTGTAGCCTAGTGTAAAATTCGGTGTTATCCTAATAACCTATTAAAAACAAAGTTTATTATAATTATTTATCATTATCACACTTACCATCACCGCAATTACTACTGCTAGTATTATAATCAATATCACGTTGTTATTATCGATATTTTCATTAAAATGTTAATATCATTATCGTCGTCTACAGCGGATCGCCGCATTCCACATTTTAGATATAAACAGTGCGTGTTGCCACCTATTGGTGATTATCTGAGAGCTTTATGAATAATGCCGTTCAGTTTAGTTGGCAATTCCTGCTAACATTCTTATAACAAATTGATCAATTGGTGGTTGACAATTCCTGCTACCATTCTCTTTAGGCATAATAACAAGGCTTCGTTGAGTTGATACTTCGTAACTTGTGCTAGCATTCTCTTTTAAGAATAATAACATGGCTTTGTTCAATTGCTCACGAGACTCGAGCCGTTACATAGGAAACATTTTTATTTATTGAATTTTACCCTTGATTGCATACTTTTATAATATATAATGGATATATATAACATATATTACTGTAGGTAACATCTTTATTAATGTTTTTGTTGATTCTGGCGGTAAGAAACAATGTTTACAAATGAATGTGTTGCGATCTATTGGTAAACCTATGAGGTAGCTTTCAGCAGCAGAGCGAAACATTCGATCGTAGTAAATGGCTGATTGTATAATACATATTTTGATAAATATAAATATGGTAAATTTCTTTATTAATGTTTTTGTTGATGATGTTGGTAAGAAACAATATGCATATGATAACCTAATACTACAGTTTTTACTTCAAAATCATATGAGCATAGGCTAGAAACCTTATTTTTTCCCTCAGTGTCCTGCTGAAATTAAGGTGCGTCCTATGCAGACATGCGTATTATAAGCCATCAAATACGGTAATTTGTTATTACATTTATTTGCAAAAAATAGAAATACAAAATACATTACAAAAATATGAATCTTTTACCATTTTCGAACGACACAAACACACAATGCTGAAAGCTGAGCATCTCTCGGATATGAAGCTGCGGTATGTGGCGCTCGGCGTATTTTAGCAAAATATATAAAATTAAATATTATATATTATTAATTGTTTTTCGGTCAGTCATAATTTATCGACGACTACCTGTATTTATATGAAAAAAAAACTCTTATATAATTGTATACAAATCGCTGTAAGCACAATGGTTAAACTAATGAGTTCATTTTTTTAGTTGTATTGTACACTAAATTGCAATGATTTTGGTATATAACAAATTGTAAAACGATCAAAGCAACACAGAAAATATTATCACAAAATGATGCATGAATTCATAACGTGCGGGACGTAAAAAATGTTTTTTTCAAAAATTCACCATAAATCGAAATATTGTGCTAGAGACTTCCCGTTTGTTGAAAAATGAAGCTAATTGATTGAATATTACTAGACTGTAAGTGTTTTAGCTTGAAATTGCAGTTTTCGACCATTTCGGTCGAGTTAAATTTGACCGAAAGTCGAATTTTTCTATTTATCGTGATTTATATGAAAATATTTCAAAACTGATAAAAGCTACAACCATGAGTTATTTTCTGTTGTATTGTACATGAAATTGCGCACATTTTCATATATAAAGCTTTATGTAACAACTAATATAAAACGGTGCAAATATTACGACAACGAGGCGAAAGAATTTTCGAGTTACAGCGCAGACGTAAGGAAATGTTTTTCAAAAAATTCACCATAAATCGAAATATTGTGCTAGAGACTTCCAATTTATTGCAAAATGAAGTTAAATGATTGAATATTACTAGAATGTAAGAGTTTTAGCTTACAATTGCGTTTTTTACCATTTCGGTCGAGTTAAAGTTGACCAAAGGTTGAAATTTTGGCAGTTATCGTGATTTATGTGAAAATATTTCAAAACTGATAAAAGCTACAACCATGAGCTATCTTCTGTTGTATTCTACATGAAATTGCGCACATTTTCATATATAAAAGTTTATAACAACTAATGTAAACGATGCAAACATTACGACAACATGACTTAAAAGAATTTCTGAGATGTTTGGCGAGTTACGCGGCGCAGAGCGTAAGGAAAAAGTTTTTTTTTCAGAAATTCACCATAAATCGAAATATTGTGCTAGAGACTTCCAGTTTGTTGCAAAATGAAGGTACATGATTGAATATTACTAGAATGTAAGAGTTTTAGCTTATAATTGCGTTTTTACCATTTCGGTCGAGTTAAAGTTGACAAGCTTGAAATTTTGGCAGTTATCGTGATTTATATGAAAATATTTCAAAACTGATAAAAGCTACAACCATGAGTTATTTTCTGTTGTATTCGACATGAAATTGCGCACATTTCCATATATAAAACTTTATGTAACGACTAATATAAAACAGTGCAAACATTACGACAACGTAACGAAAAGAATTTCTGGCGGATGTAAGGAAAAAGTTTTTTTTCAAAAATTCACCATAAATCGAAATATTGTGCTAGAGACTTCCAATTGGTTGCAAAATGAAGGTAAATGATTGAATATTACTAGACTGTAAGAGTTTTAGCTTACAATTGCGTTTTTACCATTTTGGTCGAGTCAAAGTTGACCGAAGGTTGAAATTTTGGCAGTTATCGTGATTTATATGAAAATATTTCAAAACTGATAAAGCTACAACCATGAGTTATTTTCTGTTGTATTGTACATGAAATTGCACACATTTTCATACATAAAACTTTATGTAACGGACTAATATAGAACAGTGCAAAAATTACGACAAAATGACGAAAGAATTTCTGAAATTTTCGGCCGAGTTACCGAAAGGGCGTAAGAAAAAATTTTTTCAAAAATTCACCATAAATCGAAATATTGTGCTAGAGACTTCCAATTTGTTGCAAAATGAAGGTACATGATTGAATATTACTAGAATGTAAGAGTTTTAGCTTACAAGTTGCGTTTTTCGACCATTTCGGTCGAGTCAAAGTTGACCGAAGGTTGAAATTTTTGTAGTCGACGACGGTACGTCCACTTGGCACCCAACAGACAATTTTAGTCGACGTATGATACGTCCAGTAGGCGTTTAAGGGTTAAAATACAGTAATCAGTGAATATTTTCCAGTGAAAATACCGTGAATGGGCGAATTTTCCGCGAATAATGGGTAGATACGTTCCATAGAGAAATCCACGAATCGTGAGAACGCGAATATGGGGGGTTTACTGTATATCTTACTGTAAATGCACTAGTGTGGCAAATACCCACAAGGTGACCGTCTAGTACTCTGTTTTTATGTCAACCATTTATTTCTTTTTTTTAAGGGTGGTGTATTAAGCTAAGTTTTAAATGAAATTAAAGTGCTCTGGGAGCATGAATTGGGTCATATTTAGTTTAAACTCTAGAAATAAGCATTTATTAGCATTTTTAGTGACTCGTACCAAACATTCGCAATTCCTCCTGATCCGCGATGGGTTTTGGAGCCTAGTTTTTTCTTATGAACTTTTAGAGATGTGCACATCCATTCATGTAGTGGGAGTAAAGTAATGCTTATATACTTGATTAGACTTGACAGATTTAAGATTTATTCTTTGCTCTGGTTATTTCATAATAGCATTTAGACTTGAGATCTTGCCTATCAGGTGTTTCATTTGCAGTAATCACCTATACAATTAACGAAAGGTATTTTGGACACAGAATGGAAAAGGACTTCTTTGGTTGCTATTGCAAGATATGACAGTGTGATTATAATTTAGGCTATAGTGTCTGTGCAAGTCAGGAACCTTTAATACAAGCAGTTTACACTTCACTTCCTATAGGTTGTAAGCCAGCATGCATTCTGCTAGATAGATCAGGTCCATGCAGATTAGGGATTGGCTATCTATCACCTGTTACCAGTTACTTTGTAGAAAATTGAAAATGAGCAAATAGGATATACTGTACCTTAAATCTATTTAATTTATTTGAGACTGGCAGGACTCTAGGTCTAGTTCAGTTATCTACTATAAGAAAATACAGAAATACCTTAACTTATCAATCTTCTTGTAATCCGGTTCCATTACTCATCCAGCACTGATCACAAAGTACCTGGGCTACCATGTATTGTTTTGGCTGCACTAACCCTGTTCACCTGTTTGCACATTGCCACACTCACTCTTGTAAAAATATGCAAGAAATCGCTGCTTGTTTTCTATCATTGTCTTCCAGTATATATATGTAAATTATTCATATTGAATTCCAGTTATGGCTTCAGAAAGTACATTGCATCCAGTGCTGTGAAAATGACAGTGTGTGTGTGAGGCACTGTATATCAGAAGTTTAGCCTGTACAGTATTACTAATCAGAATGTAAGGCTATGATTCACATATCAAAATAATTATTAATACCTTTATAGGCTTTTAAAATACAGTAAGCATTGATTAACACACATTTTCTCTTGAAAGTCAGAGTGATGGACAATAAGTGAAGGTAAATAATAAATTGAAGAAATGCAAATTTTAACACCAATATATGAATTGATTGCTTTTACAGGAATTAAGCAACAAAACAAGTAAACACTGAAAGTACAGTACAGGCAGTCCCCGGTTTACGACGGTTCCGGCTTACGACGTTCCGAGGTTACGACGCTTTTCAAATATATTCATCAGAAATTATTTCCCGGCTTACGACGCATGTTCCGGGGTTACAACGCATTGTATGCCGATCCGACGGAAGAAATATGGCCCCAAAACGGCAGAATAATCATAATTTGAAGGTTTTTTTTATGTAAAACTCAATAATAATGCAGTTTACATCGTTTTCAATGCACCCAGAGCATTAAAAGTAAGGTTTTCTTATGATTTTTGACGATTTTCGACGATTTTCCAGCTTACGACGATTTTCGGGTTACGACGCGGCGCAAGAACGGAACCCCCGCCGTAAACCGGGGACCGCCTGTAGTTGTTCTTAATTATATATAACTGTTTATAATTTTTTAATACATTATGATATGAAACTTGTAAAACCATTTTTCAGACTTCTTTTCTTCTATACAAATAGCAGTGCAAATTCTTAAAAATGGGGTGTTAGGGAGAAGAGTAAGGTCAGGGGAAAGAAATGGATGTCTAAAAAAGAAAAAGAATCTTCTGTTGTTAGTTGGAATTCAGTAAAGAAAAAAGGTAATAATGGACAATTATAGTTGAAAAAATATGCATTTTGTTACTTACAAATGAACCGCTAGTGTTTACAATCTGTAGCCTGCTAAAACTTGCAGATTTCAGTCGTATGTATTTCCATGTCTTTTTATTCGAAGCATTGAATAACTTGATTTATTTATTTGTAACAATACCGCTTTTTAATAATGTTTTGTTCTATACTAATAGCCACGCAGTTTTGTGCATGTCCTTATTTATGAGGGAGGAAGTTAGCCAGCTGCCCAAGGCAAATGTGAAAAATAAAGATGATAATTGACTGACAGCCCATGACAGTTGCTGTCTAGCTTACCTACCTGCCCCCCCAGTTGACACTGGAATGTTTACCTTATTTTCAGAAAAACTTTTGCTGCCATTGTGAATGCAAGCACAGTATTTCAGAAAATTTTTTGTTTGTTATCAATGGTAAAGTGGTTGCATTTCTTTTGTTTTCCATCCACATAAGGTGTCTACCACCAGCAGTATTATAGATAGGTCTGTAAGGTTATGCTTAACAGACAATTGTCTTAACAGGACTTATTGAGTCATAATAGGCATACATTTTGTATGGAATGCCAAGAAATGACTTTTGATTTGGATGACAGGTGTCATAAGTGCATTTCATGTACAAAAGAGGAAATGTGTGCTTATGTTAAGTATCGCAAAACGTAGGGAATCCGAGAGGTTGCATTAAGCAGCTTAATTAGATCAGGATTTAAAGCTGCTGACATTCAAATTCCTTTATTCAGATTCCTTCTTTGACTCCTTCCCTTTCCTCTGGGTTACTTCTCCTACCTCTTCCTCCACTTAAATCTTTTGCATCTGTCACTGCTGCTGCTCCATCTTCTGTTGGTCTCCAATTGGCTCAGGGTCTGAAATTAGATGGTTTATTGTAGGGTATGGGTTTAGCTTTTGCTTCATTCGGCTAAATTTTTCAGTTTATTAAAGATCAGAAAATCTGTGAATCCCTCCATAATGATGTGAATGTTTTGAGTTTCTGTTTTGAGGGGTAAGATGTCGGTGCTTCTTCTGTCTGTAGCCCCTCCTCTGGACTGCCTAGCGACAATGGGAAGGCTCCCTTACCAGGGAGCCAGGAAGTGTCTTTCGAAGAGGTTCTGTGCTCTCCGACTCCTGCCTCTCATGCTCCGCTGATCGTTCATTTCAAACATTTGCCAAAAGATTGTTTTAGTGAGCATATATTATAAGCAAAGGGATTCATCTTATGTTGCCTTCTCTGATCATCTTGTGGGAGTGTAAATGTTAGGTATCAAGTTACGTCTAAGCTTACAGTTGTATCTGCAAAACTGGATGTGAGGACTAAACCTATAATGTCTAATATTCTGCTTATTCATGCTGTTCTGTCTCCTGATTCTGATTTCTCTTAGACACTGACTGCATATTTTCCTTCTCTGCCTTCTCCCCAAAATCCTTTACCTATTCCTGACATTTCCTTTTCTCTCTCAGCTCCAGCTGTATTGGTCTATACTTTGATTCCACCTGTTTCTTCTTTTGTGTCTATCAGTGGCTCTCCTTTCACCTCGAACATTTCCTGTCCTCCTGTCTCTGTTCAGATGGAGGATAGTATTGTTGGTAGGCTTGATAGTCTTATTAATTTACTGGCTAGAAGAGAAGTGCACGAGCTGACAAGAGTCGAGTCGTCTCCCCATGTCTGCTGAGATGCTGACTAATGTAGCTGACTGGCCTACCCTCCCACATCTGGATCAGCTATTCACCCTTCTTCTGTGAGCAGTTGTGTTGTTTACCCCAGCCTGTGTTGTCTCCCTGGCATCATCACTCTTGTATGCCACTGCCTGTTTCTTCTAATTCAGATGACTTAGTAGCTGATTTACCAACAGATGTGCCCATTTCTGAGCTCGTCCCGTGTCACCCGGTGAAATTCCCTACTAACACAAATTTCTAGGTATAAATATTGCTAAATATACCAGAGAAAAATGCTATCAGGAATGCTGGGGTTACTACCCCCAGATCGAGCATCTATAATGAAAATAGATGTCGGTATAACCAAGGGTGAGTGGAGCTATCACTGCCACAGAACCACACTCTGAAGACATCCCAATGACAAAACCCCGGAAGAGTGGAGAGCCGACCCAGCTCCCTCACTCACCCGCCCGCCCCAACAGCGACCCCAGCGCCATCTGAACTCATTCCATGCTAGCACGTGATCTCTGCTGTTTGTTAGATCTTTTGCCTGTGTTTTTTCCAGCAATTTCTGCTTTATTTCATCATGGCATCAAGCAGCTTTACTGTCTCAAGTTAAGTACCATCTTCTTGTGGGGTTTTATGATTAGTTTGGCTGTTTTAGCCCGTATTTATAATATTATACGTGGTTTTTTGTTTGGGCGCTGCGTCGTCCCTTTGTCAGCCATGTTGACCTCGAGAGGTACACCCATTCAGCTTGTTCTGTTTGGTTTTCTCTTGTCGTTTACACTAATTATATTTATATTCCCGTCATGGGATCATCCTGGTGGAGTTTTCTTAGGGTGTGTCTTTGGGTCTCCTTTAATTTTTAAATTTTTGAGTCTCCTCTCATTGGGGTTCTTGCTATTGTTTGGGGTCTCCAAGTTTCCACTCTTTTGTTTTTTTCTCCCAGGATGTCTCCTTTTTTTGATGAGTACGTTAAAAATAATTTCTGATGTGCTTGAAGTTGTAAATTTATATTATTATATTATTATTTCCGAGCGTGGCGTCAGGTACGGCCTGTTGGCTGTTTACATTCTGTCGCCTAGTTCGGTTAGGCTATTTGCCTTGCACAAGCTTATACATTTTATATTATTAGATGGTTATTTATTTATTTATCTTTCGGTTAACATGTGTATATCATTTAGCGGGGTTGCTAGCCTAGTCTTATCACTAGTTGGTGGGTTAGGCTACCTCCTTTTTTAGCTGCTCTACCTAACCTCCTGCTCTCCCGTGTCTCGGTTGAGAGGGTAGGAGGGAGAGGGGTCAGTCAGGTCGAGGAGTTTCTGTTGTTGTTCCTTCCGCTGACCGCTTGGTTGGGTTGCTGAAGTTTTGAGACCCCAGTTTCCCCACTAGCACTAGTGGGGCAGGAGGATTTTATCCTGGAGAGTCTCCTTCACGCTTTCTCAACCCTTTCCTTACTTTCTTTAGTCGGTTCTGGTTGGCCTTCGACACAGGAATTTCTCTCCTGTTTTTTCCTCTCCCTTACCTTCTCTCCTTCTGGTTATTAGGCTAGGCCTTCTAGGAGTGGGTGAGAGTATGGTTTGGTTTAGACAGCTCCTTTTCCTTCCCTGTACTTGTGGTGGGTCATGAGTCTCCCTGTACGTAGGTACCCTCTGGATACCTTCTACCTCGCGGGGTTACAGTTGAGCGGAGGGTACAGTCCCCCCAGTCTCCTGTCCTGTTATTTCTCTTGACCCTCTCCTTCAAGTACTGTTCTTTCCTTCCTGTTTTCCCCCCGCCCCCCCCTCCTCCCCTGTGAGGTTCAGTTGTTTGTCATCTCCTTGCGCCTGGTGACGTCGGGCCTCCGATGGTCACCCGAGGCAGTCAGGCCTACCTTAGTAGAGGGGCACACTCCCTCCTGGGGTAGGTTCTGTTGACATCACTTGGCTAGTGTCTTGTTGATTCGCTCTCTCCGGATTGAGCGGATTTCCGACCACTCTCAGGGCTCACTCTCTCACTTCTCTCGACTCCGCCTTCCCCGGCCCTCCCGTTGCCTCCGCCCTATCGCTTCGGCGCTTCGAGTCATGTGGATAGGTTTGACTGGCTTTTCCACGTGACCAGATTCTGATCAGCTGTGATGTACTGCCTCACCTTTCTGCTATGCTCTAGCTTCGGAGGCTCGGGATCCCGGAGGGGTTTGCGCCGGAACCCGGGGGCTTGATATAATTATTCCTTATGCATTGTTAACCGAATATTTGTACCATCGCTTTATCTATCATTATTCCGGCGGCCTCATGTATCCCGCCGCCGGGTTCCAAAAGATTTTTGACTGATTAGTTTAATTCTTTGTACCATAGAGTCCAGTGATCACTGTCTTTGGGTTCCGCCATATTATCTCCGGCGTTCCTTGAGATAAGGTGTCTTGTCTGGCTCAGTATTTTCGTTCCGCGGAGTATTCCGGTGGTACGGGGATCTAAATTCTTATACCTAGTTTAAGTTTATCTTGAATTGGTAGGTTCATTTTTTTATGGTTTTTCGCCCCTCCGAGTGCTCGAGTGCTCCAGTAGTGCGGTATGAAACTACTTAGTACCTACTTTAGTTTAAGTTATCTTAGATTAGTAGGTTCATATACTGTTCACACTTACAGACTGTTCGTTGTGAGGAGCCGGGTGCACAGCCATCTTGCACCAGCCCTACGGGCACGTGGTTTGCCGTACCCACGCTGGCTTGCGTCCGCACGCTTGACGACCTGATCGTCTGGCACCCGGATGGCTGTGAGGTTTGCTTTGCACTCTATGGGTGTGTCCAGGACGAGTCGGTAAGCCGATTGTTTTTGTTCCCGCTCCTCCGGGGCTCTACATATAATGTCATGGTAAAATTTTGGGTTTTACGATCTTACCATCATAGTTCGGTCTTTGATACTCCCCTTTCTATCAGGCCGATGAACCCTCCCACAAGGAGGCCCTCGAGTCCCTCCGTGCCTGGGTGGCTGGGTTTGGCAGGAACGTTCCGTCGGGGAAACCTTATGTTCTCGACGAGAACCTGAGGAACATTCTGTACCCCGCGCCCGGATTGCTGCGGCTGTTCCAGCTGAGTTGCCGCCCCATCATCGAGCAAAACCGGGTAGAGACCCAGCCTCTCCAGGATGACCCTGCTGCGGGGGTTTCGAGGACGCCGCTGCGCTCTGATCTCGACCTGGAACCCATGAACACGGAACAGGACCAGGAGGTAGGTAGGGAGGTAAGTAAGGCAGTGGGGGCGGGTGCCCTATTTGATTCCCCATCTTCATCTGTGTCTTCCTTTCAGGGTTTTCACAAATCTTCTCTCTTGAAGGACAGAGCCCAGTCTACTGTCCCCAAGCTGAAGAAGTCGTGGAAGGCGAAAGGCTATAAGTCTTCGTCTTCCTGCAAGGCATCCCCCTTTCCCCCATCGAAGTCACAGGACGCTGGTCCGGTGGCCTCCGGGAGCAAACCAAGTACCTCGGGCAGAGGTGCGAGTAAGAGAGTGGCCAAGCCTAGCCCTCCTCGCCAGCCTGCCTTTGACCCTGAGGCGTTTGCTGGGATGCTGCTCCAGAGGTTCTCTACGGAGGTAGAGGCGAAGCTGAGCAAGCTTACGGAGAGGCTTCAGAATCCAGAGACTATGCTCTCCGATATCGTGCGTTCCGGGGGGGCTGCGGTGCACTATCCCATCCCGGACGCCTCTGCCCTCCCTCCATTTGACAAAGGGAACCCGTGGCGTTTAGCCCTTCATGCTCCCCGGCATGAAGACACTCTAACAATTGAGAGTCTAGGCACTCGTAGACTGGAGGAACTGGAATTCTTCCCTGCAGATCTTCTGCCTCCCTATCCAGGCTTCGCTAGGCTGACAGAAGAAGCCTGGGTACGCTCTGATAAGGTCCCTAAGGAGACAGTGATCTTCCCTAGGGACCAGGCGCAATCAGCTCTGATCGCACCTTTACGGAGTGGCAAGCGGAGAACACCAAGTTGACCCCCTTCAAGGGCAACTTCACCCATGTTCTCCCTTGGGGATAAACTCCCCACCCCTGCTTGACTAAGGTTGCACTGCAACAGCTCAGGCATGTGCTGAGGGCAAACCTTTGCCTCAGCTCAGAGAGACGGACCCCACGTCTCTAATTTTCCCAGGGGGTGATGACTTTTGGAAGGATGCTCCGTCCCACGTTTACAGATGGGTAAACTGGACGCAGATTGCGCATCCAACCAGTTCAGTGAGCAGCTTCCCAAACTCCCGGAAGCTCTCCTGAAGGCTGAGTTCGAGGCACGGTGTCGCTGAGCCGGTCTCTGAACTCACTGTGCCTATCGGAGGCAACCGTCTCCGTTTTTCAGAGGAGCAGCTGTTCCAGGTCTTGACGAAATCCTTGTTAGCAGGGTTTCAGTCGGACCTATATGACTTCATGGTGGCGCGGCTGAATTGTCATAAATTCATCTTCGCCGACGCTACCATTCGACATGAGCCTAACAAGCTCATGAAGAGTTCCTTCTGGGGAGCCAATCTGTTCCCGGAAGAAGAAGTCACCAGTGTCCTGGCTGAGGCAACCAGGGCTAACCAAAGTCTGCGCTCCCGGTGGGGTATTCCAGCCTTTAAACGAAAAACCCCAGAGTCCAGCGGCTCCCAGTATAGACCGAGAAAAAGGTACAGGAGGCACAGAAGACAGCAACATCAGTCTGTTGTCCAGGCGGTACCTGTCTCGGCGGTGAGCCAACCCTCGACTTCCAAGGCCCAGCCTCAACAGTTTGTGCTGGTTCAGCCAGCTCAACACTCCCTTGCTACTCCTTCTTATGTGTCGTCTCCGGCATATAACCCTTCTTATGAGGGTCGTGGGGCCTTTCATGGCCTTAACAGGAGTGCAAGGGGGGCGTAGAGCTAGAGCCTCCTATAGAGGCAAGGCTGCCCTACGGTCCCTCTCCCGGGAAAGAGGAGGCCGCGGTAGAGGTAATAAACCCGCTTCCTCCCAGTGAGACCAGCCAGGTAGGCGGGAAGACTTTTCTGGTTCAGAGACCAGTGGTCTTTCAGTCCATGGGCACACAGCATAGTGTCCAAAGGTTTGGGTTGGAGCTGGATCAAGGGCCCTCCTCCCTTGACCAGGTTTTCAACCCTCCTCCAAAGCTCTACAAGACTTTGTGACGGAACTGCTCAAGAAGAGAGCAATAAAGAAAGTGAGACACCTCAGATTCCAAGGCAGGCTGTTTTCTGTTCCCAAAAAAGACTCCAGTCAACAAAGAGTAATTCTGGACCTATCGCGTCTAAATCTTTACATACAATGCGACAAATTTCGCATGCTTACAGTTGGCTCAGGTACGGACTCTACTAGCGTGGAGCCGTCACCACCTCTATCGATCTTTCAGACGCATACTATCACGTCCCGATTGCGCGGAACTTCTCTCCCTTCCTGGGTTTCAGGCTGGGGAAACAGGCCTACTCCTTCAGGGTCATGCCTTTCGGGCTCAATATAGCACCCAGAATATTCACAAAGCTGGCGGAAACAGTAGTTCAGCAGTTACGGTCCCGGGGGATATCGTTAGTGGCATACCTGGACGATTGGATAATTTGGGCTTCAACAGTTCGAGGAGTGCCGGAGAGCTACGGCCATAGTAATCGAGTTCCTAGAATCCCTAGGCTTCCAATTGAACAGGAGAAGTCCCGCCTAACGCTGGAAGCTCTGTTTCAGTGGCTGGGTATCCAGTGGGACCTAACCTCGTACAGGCTATCTCTTCCGCCGGCCAAGCGGAAGGAAATAGCCACAGCTACCAGAAAGTTTCTGAATTACAGGAAAGCCTCTCGCCGGACACAAGAAAGAATTTTGGGTTCTCTTCAGTTCGCCTCGGTAACAGACCTGCTCCTAAAAGCGAGATTAAAAGACATAAACAGAGTGTGGCGGAGACGAGCCAATGTCAGACTCAGGGACAGGGTCTCATCAATTCCGCAAATCTTAAGAAAAGACTCCGCCCATGGTCCACAGTCAAGGGCCTCTCCAAGTCAGTCCCTCTTCAGTTTCCCCTCCGGCTCTGGTAATCCACACAGACGCTTCATTAGCGGCTGGGAGGATACTCACCAAAACAAAAGGTACAAGGGACATGGTCTACCATGTTTCAACAGTTCCATATAAACACTTTGGAAGCAATGGCAGTGTTTCTAACCCTGAAAAAGCTTCGTCCCGCCAACCAGATCCACATCAGGCTGGTGTTGGACAGTGCCGTAGTAGTTCATTGCATAAACAGGGGCGGGTCCAAATCGAGCCGGATAAACCAGGTGATGTTAGCCATCTTCTCCCTGGTGGACAAACACAACTGGCATTTGTCAGCTACCCATCTGGCGGGAGTGCGGAACGTAGTGGCGGATTCTCTGTCCAGGTCGACTCCGCTGGAGTCAGAATGATCCCTAGACAAGGACTCCTTCAACTGGATCTGCCATCGTGTTCCGGGACTTCAGGTAGACCTGTTTGCCACGGAAAGCAATCACAAACTCCCTTGTTATGTGGCTCCCAATCTAGATCCTCAAGCTTACGCCACAGATGCAATGTCCATAGATTGGAACAGTTGTGAGAGAATCTATCTGTTCCCCAATAAACATGCTGATGAAAGTCTTACACAAGCTCAGGTCATTCAAGGGTCAAGTAGCCCTAGTAGCCCCAATTGGCCAAAGAGCAACTGGTTTCCACTTCTCCTGGAACTCAAGTTGCGGTGTCATCAGATACCCAGACCCAGGCTGACTCAGATAGTACAAACAAAGCCTGTGTCAGCTTCCTCAAAAATTCTGAATGCCCTGGCTTTATGGACTTTATGAAGTTTGCTGCCCAAAGGGGGCAAATATTGACCCTGTTAATACTCTGTTTATTGAATCCGATAAGAGAGATTCTACTCTCAGACAGTATGACTCAGCAGTCAAGAAGTTGGCATCTTTTCTGAAAGCATCTGAAGCTCAAACTATGACCACTAATTTAGCGATAACCTTCTTTAGATTGTTTGAAAAGGCCTAGCCCGGCCACTATCACTACAGCAAAATCAGCTTTGAGAAAGGTGTTTTTGCATGGCTTCAAGATTGACCTAACTGACTCATACTTTTCTTCCATTCCTAGAGCATGTGCTCGTTTTAAGGCCGGTAACACGCCCACATTCGGTTACCTGGTTCCTTAACGACGTTCTGAAATTAGCCTCAGATATTAATAATGCCCAATGCTCTTATTTAGATCTGTTAAGGAAGACTTTATTCCTAATTAGTTTAGCTTCAGGTGCCAGAATCTCAGAACTGTCTGCTCTCTCCAGAGGTGTTGATCACATAGATTTCCTCCCGTCAGGAGAAGTTCTGCTTTCCCCAGATCATAGATTCCTAGCAAAAAACGAAGACCCTCAAGAAAGGTGGTCTCCTTGGAAGGTGGTCCCTCTTCCACAAGACCTGTCTTTGTGCCCAGTCGCTACCTTGAGGGCTTACTTGCAAAGAACTTCTCAGTGTTTGTCTGGTCCTCTTTTTATCAGGGAAAAAGGTGGAACACTTTCTTTAAAAGCTATAAGACAGCAAATCTTATACTTCATTAAACAAGCTAACCCGGATTCAGTTCCCAAGGTTCATGATATCCGAGTGGTAGCTACCTCTACCAATTATTTTCATAATATGGATTTTGCTGAATTAACAAAATACACGGGTGGAAATCTCCATTAGTGTTTAAACGCCACTACTTTAAAAAAACTTGAAGCTCTGAAATTTCCCATGGTGGCTGTTGGGAGTGTCATCCCCCACCTTAAAATTTTCCTTTACCTTATCCTTTCCCCGCCCGCCTGCCTCATTTATTTGCCCTACCAGTTTTCCTGGGCCAATCATACCTCACTGCCTGGCTCCTAAATTTAAATAATGCTTGAAATTGTTGGCCTTTTTTGATGTTTATTGTGATTGTGTTTTTGATGTGTGCTGTTTTGTAGGTTTAAGTCTTGAGGTACTTCTGTAATTTTGTACTCCTTAATTTGGTACCTCCTCTCATGTTTTTTGCCATACTTTATGTTTTCATGTCAAATTGTATGTTTACATAAGCTTAGCCTAACTATTTTTTCTAATTTCCCTTGTTATGATGTTCTGAATTACTCATGAGAAATAATTAAACTTATTTTCTTATAGTACGTGTTTTTATGCATGATCACCTTAAATAATTGTTTTCTTACATCTCCACAGTCTTGGTATGATTCTCTGTTACGATTTCACCGGGTGACACAGGGATGAGCTCAGAAAAGGGATTTTGACAAAGGAAAAATCTATTTCTGAGGGAGGCCCTGTGTCACCCGGTGACCCTCCCAGGTCCTAGCTTTCCCCCCCTGCACAGGCATACCAAGCCTGGGGATGGGGCTAGCCTGGAATGAGTTCAGATGGTGCTGGGGTCGCTGTCGGGCGGGCGGGTGAGTGAGGGAGCTGGGTCGGCTCTCCGCTCTTCCGGGGGTTTTGTCATTGGGATGTCTTCAGAGTGTGGTTCTGCAGCAGTGATAGCTCCACTCACCCTTACCCATACCGACATCTATTTTCATTATAGATGCTCAATCTGGGGGTAGTAACCCCAGCATTCCTGATAGCATTTTTCTCTGGTATATTTAGCAATATTTATACCTAGAAATTCGTGTTAGTAGGGAATTTCACCAGGTGACACAGGGCCTCCCTCAGAAATAGATTTTTCCTTTGTCAAAATCCCTTTTCTACAGCCATGGATACACCTGGCAGTCTTGATGATGACAACAATGATTCTGAGACTTCCTTCAGGTTTTAAAAATTTTTTAAGCAAAGAACTTCCTTATTCCTGAGCTTTTTACAGAATTTGCTCCTGTTGAATGACGTTCTTTCTTTGAAGCCATAGAGCTGCTTCTGCAGTCGCATGTATAAAATAATCCCGTATGGATTTGGTTAAGGCTAAACTTGATGTAACTGTTCATTCGCTAGCACACAAGGAGAGTTCTAGAAATGCTTCTTTTGTAATCCCTCCTTTTATGAAAACTTATAGGGTATCTTTTTATGATACAGGGCCTATGCCTCCTATATATCCTTCTCCTGTTGAAAGGTGCTAGTTTCTTTGCTCTTCTAGACCCTATGACTTGTAGAGGTTTGGGTACAGGGGAGGTTGTTTGGCCTTGTTTTGAAGCAGAATCTCTTCAACTCTCTCTCTTTCACCTGGAGGAGGTGTTATCTTTTGCTGAATTTTCTTTGAGCACTGTAGCAAAATCCTTAAATGAATTTTAAAAATTCCTTTCCCTTAAAGGAGATTGTAAGTTCACTGAAGCTTTAGGTTTTCCTGGGTGCTTTGAGGCTGTACTGATGCTTCGGGTGAAGCAGCTCATGCATTTACCAGTGCAGTTCTTAAGTATTGTGAACAACTTTGCTCTTTCTTGACATGTCAAGTTTCATCATCTTAGAAAGCAGCTGCTTGTTTTTGAACATCTCTTGGGTCCTCTGCTTAGTCCTGAGGTGTTTCAAACCATTCTGGAGGATATATTAACTGTAGAGTATATGGAATACTTAGCCCAGGCATATAGAGCTGCTCAGAAACATCAGGCTCCTACTCCAGTCTCTGTCGTTCCAGAAGCCCTCTCGTTTTGCACAATCCTTCAAAGGAAAGGGTAAACCTTGAAAAGGTAGCAAGAATTGAGTAGAACTGTCCTCAGATCCCAATCAGGGGCTACTTGATCAATTTCCAGCATGTCTGTAAGGATCTAGGGATGGGTCCAAGGTAGGTAAAGGTACTGAGGGAGGATTATGTGATTCCGTTCATGTCACTTCCACCTCTCTCTGCTCTTCCATTAGCGTTCCCTTCTTACCTGCATCATCTGGAAAAGTTCCTGATTTTGCAACAGGAGATCAGTTTGTTCCTGGACAAGTGAACAATAGAGTAGGTGATGAATTTGTCTCCAGGATTTTACAACCATCTGTTCTGTGTTCCCAAGGCTTCAGGGGGTTGGAGGCCAATCCTTGATGGTTACAGTCTCAACAAGTTTGTATGATCTCTGTTGACATGCAAGATAACATACTTTCACATACTTATTCACCCTGGGTCTCAAGAGTTCCTCCAATTTTTTTTGAAGACAGAGTTTTCATTTCAAAGCTCTTTGCTTTTGGACTAAATACAGCTTCACAGGCTTTCACAGGAGTCCTGGCTCCATTAGGAAGATGGTGTTATCTATTAGGCATCCAAATTCTCATATACCTGGATGACTGGCTAGCCTTGGCTGGGTCTCTAGAGGGGATTCTTAGGGCAAAGGATATTTTTCTTTTTAGTACAAGAAGCTTGGCGAATCTTGTAATTAACAAGAAGTCATTTTTTCTCTAGAGGGGATTCTTAGGGCAAAGGATATTTTTCTTTGTAGTACAAGAAGCTTGGCGAATCTTGTAATTAACAAGAATTCATTTTTATCTCCATTGCAATCAATCACATACCTAGAGATCAGGACAGACTCTCTGACATTTTGACTTTTCCCAACGGAGAAACGGGTCAACAATTTTCTGTCGCTGCTTGTAAGATTTCAATGCTTAAGGCCCTTAGCAGCCAAGCACTGGGTCTCTCCCTTGGGTCACATGGCCTCCCAAAAGAAATTTGTAGTACTGCCCTGTTCAGGTGTACCTAAGGCAATTAAGGGACAGGTCCTCTCAACCAGACTCCCTTCTTGTCACATTTCCAACATTCCTTTGGGAAACTTCTTGTGTGGACAGAATCCAGGAACATTGTCCTAGTTCCTGGCTTGTTCTAGGGAAGGTTAATATTTTAGCAGATTAGTTAAGCAGAACAGATCAAGTTGTACTGAGTGGTCTCTAGGCTCTGTTGAAACTGGGTGTCCGATAGTGGACCTGTTTGCGACAGCCCTCAGTACAAGTTTTGAACTGCTGTGCCCCATTCCAGGACCCTCACACTTGGGCTGTTGACACAATGTTCCAAGATTGGTCCAGTGTGGATGTTTATGCCTTTCCTCCTTTTGCAATCCTCAGTAAAGTTCTGAACAAGCTGAGGATGTCCTACTGCATCAGAATGACTCGTAGCTCCTTGGTAGCCTCAGAGGGAATGTTTTCCCTGACCTCCTGCTTTGGCCATTGATTTTCCCAGACTGCTCCAATTGAGAATGGACCTGCTCAAGCAGCCTCTGTATCTAAGGTTCTACCAAAGTCTCCCACCTGCTTCCACTAACCGCCTGGAGACTATCAACAGTCTCTTATGAGCTGGAGGCTTTGGAGGTCTCTAGACAGATTTAACCCTTAAAGGACGGATTGAGCCTCAGTGTGAAGTAAAACAGGATTGGGGAGGTGAACTGATTGAGCCTGAGTGTAAAACAATATCACGCACCACTGATATGGTAAGAATGAGGCGAGAGAGAGGTGCCAATACTTCTGTATGTTATAAATTCACTAATGGCAACTTTTATACTGACCTGAGAATTGTACCAGTGTTGCCACAGGCGTCTTTTCAGCCACCAGTAATGCTTCTGACTTGAAGGGGGAAAGTACTGCATCTCTCTCTCACATGAGTCTTTTTGTAAATTTGCTTGTAAATATGCAAAGGGGTTGCTGTTGTTTTTTGTTTTTGTCTCTTACGATAGTATGTCAGTTGTAAATGTAATTTTACAAAGAAAATTGCAAAGAAATATTAGAAAGTGCATGTAAAAGGAAAAAAATGTTACTGAATCTTTCTTCTCATAAATAAACGTGAATATTTTCCAACAAATAAGAAATAAAAGCGGTAACAAATTTTTTGCATATCTGTTTTGATATTGTGTGAGCAGTAATGATAATTTTACAAAATATAATAAATTTATTTATTAGAAAAAGCATATAAGTTGGTAAAATTTATGATTGTCTTGTGAATGAGGCCCAACAAGGGGTTGTAAATAGTCATTTTCAACTTCTCGTGGAAGGTAGGGAAAATTTTTTAGAATTTTTTTTATTTATACAGTGTAAATGTACGTGTCATTCTCTTTCCATTGATGTGATTTTTTTTTATTTTGCCGACCTCAAAGTTTCCCCAGTCTGGGGTGCTGCACATTGATAAATTATGCCGTCCCTTAAGGGTTAAGACGTAAGTCCAGAAGAAAGTCTATCAAATGTCAATGTCAGCAACAGTAGGTGGTTTACTTGTACATGGTGCCTTTCCAGAGGAATTTCTTGCACCTGTAAATAAATAGGTAAATTTATTAAATTTTTCTGCTTTCTGAGGTATGCAAAGGCTTGTTGGTAGAAGCTATGAAAGGTTATAAGTCAGTGTTTTATTTTATTCTTAGACATATTATTAATACCTGCATATTTCTCATGACCTTGACATGAAAGCCATTAGATCAATTGAAAGTGAAGTTCCTTCAATACCTAAGCATTCTCTCTCTTGGAACTTGAAGTTCTTGAATATCTTATGAAGGAACATTTTGAACCTTTGCAGTCAATTCCTCTTAAATTTTCAACTAAGAAGACAATCTTTCTAGGTGTTTTAGTGACAGCCAAACAGGTCAATGAGCCGCAGCATTCTCTTGAAAGGTAGGTTTTATGGGCAGGAATGCAGTTTTATCATTTCTACCTAGTTTCAGAGCAAATGATAATTTTAAGTCAAAGGCTTTACCTAGACAGTAAACATTCCTGTTTCACTGTCTTTGGTATTACTGTAGTAAGAAAGAAGACATACTTCTTTGTCCAGTCAAGAAGGTACACTGTTGTGTATAGGAGTGTACCTTTAAACCTATTGGTGGTTATTTTAATTTGCTGCCTTTTGGGCTTGTCATACTGAGGCACAGGATCCTCATTACCTCAACTTCTCTGGAAGTAGCAAACCCCCCGTAAGGGTCCTTCCAGGAGTCGTACCCTAGGGTCTTACAACCTTGTGCGGATCCACCAATCTGGTGGCAGTACTCCAGGAAGAATGCTACAGAAAGTAAGGAAAGGAATGTTTTAAGTTTCTTGTTAGAAGCTTAGTGTATCTGGGTTGGGAATTATTTTAGATAGCTGCACTAACCCACCTTTACAATACAGTCGACCCCTGCCCATTTGTGGTTCAGGATTCGTGGCTTCACCTATTAGTGGATTTTTCTGTGGAACTTATCCCCGAATTTGGTAATTCGTGGATTTTTTCATCAAGAAATTTCCACTAATTTCTGTATTTTCATGTTATTTTCATAACTAAATACATTTTTTTATGATAAAATGTGATTTACTAATTTTTAAATATTAATACTAATGCAAACACAGCAAAAAATATCAATAAAATATTTTTTTTTATGCATATTAAACATTTAGGTACTGTACAGTACAGAACTTCCCAGTGTTTCCTCTGTGTACTGTTAACAAGAAAATGGGACTGTTTCAATACTGTATTAGAGAAAATGGATCTACCTGAATATATAGGGCTACTTGAATAGTTTTCACATTTAGCTGTAAGCCATATATTTTTAAGGGTAATGTTGTAAGATGATTTTGAAATGATATTAAAGTGTTTTAGATGATAGCTTAAGGTATATTTGGTGTAGGATGATAATTTAATACATTTGGTGTTTGAACTACTAAAATAAGATGTTATAAGTGTTTTTAGAGGGAGGGTTTCAGTATTTGTAGATTTTCAGTATTTGCAAGTGGGTGTGGTCCTTATCCCCTGCGAACACTGGTGGTTGACTGTATGGTATTCAGCTATCTTAATATTTAGTAAGGTTCATTGTAAATAATAGAAATTTTTACAATTTATTTCAATACCAACCTCCTGCTGGGGGCAGATGAACTAGACTGTAACTGTTTTATGGGATCTCAGCTAATTGTCTACATTTTTCATGTTTGACAAATACTTATGGGAACAAGTTTTAGTAGCTATCCTAATAGTTGGTAAGTATTGAAATAATAAATTATTTTATAAAAATTTAAATTTGTAAAAGGTTTTTTCATATGGCTCAAGTTTGGTAAGCTTCACCTACTCTAATCTACTAAGAGTGACTCAGACATAAACTTAGTGTAAGTGTAAACAGCTTGTGTGTTAATCATTATAATACTGTACTTGTTTATTTAAAAATAAATATATGAAAAGTTATATCATAGATCTTAAATGCTAAAAGCATATATTATGTTAACCCTTTCGCTTATGACTCTTATAAACAATTATGTCTGTGGGCAGTGGCGGTGACTCGAGCGTTAAGCGTAAAAATGTTTATACCTTTATTTGTTCAAAGATGCATATCTCTGACAATTTTCAAAGTAGACCGCTCAATTTTGTTTCATTTTGTAGCTGAATAAATATGCTATACAATGGCATAAACAAATCCCCAAAAATAACCATTATATAGGTGATGAAATAATTCGTAGAAATCACAAGATACGAGAAAATTTTGCACTTCCCCCCCCCAAATTTATCAAAAAATTAATTGCAATAGTCTTCGTTTTTTGGCCATAGCACACCTAGGTAAATTAGCTAGTTATTACAATGTAAAAAGCTGTAATTGTAAGAAGGAAAATATGAAAAATTGAATGACAAAACAGTGTTGCTTTTTCCGTAAGAAAAGTGCAAATACATATAGCTATTTATGCATATACTTCAATTTTCTTTGATTATCAGTGTTATGTTAGTTTTTTCTTAGGAAATATTCAAACCCAAGTTTTTATACATAGGTTTTATTTGCTATTGGTGGACAAGCAGATCTTTCAAATTTGTGAAAGCAGTAATGTAGGGATATTATCTGCGGTTACGGAGAGTGGGAAGGCAACCACTCCGCTTACTTCTGCTATTCACTTTTCTGTCAGTTATTTGTCAGTCAAGTCATTATAATGACTAATCTATCATGTGGCGTCATCCATATGCTTAGATTTCTTGTCTTGTAATCTTACACAAGCTTTGTTTCCAGCCAACATTCCTTCTCCAAGAGTTTTTCATGAATGTCTTATGTCAAAGGCTTGTGTTGCAAGTCATAACACTTGTAAGATAAAATTGATGTTACCACCATATAATAGTGAAACAGCAGTAACTGATTGGCATCAAGTAACTAAGAATTTTTTTGTACTGCAGTTCTGATGTGCTTTTAAGATGATGCCACCACTCTCATTTGTATCTTATTAGAGCTTGTAAGATGATGCCACTGTCTCTTTTAACAGGCTTTTTGTGGAGGACATTTGAACCTGCTCCATCCTTAGTAAGTGTGGCCAACATACCTATGATGTAGATGTTGAGCAGGAACAATTTTAAAGTTCAAAAAACAAAGTTTTTCCATATATTTTGAACCCACCTCTGAACCCATTTTATCATTTTTGTCAGAATTGTGTGGTCTGAGTGAGTGAACTGGTTGCCTACCTCATTTTGGGGCTAGCTCACATCTTTCAGTAATTGACACTGGTACCCTGCTGATAGTTTCAACAATTTCTAATGGCTTGCTCCCTCTTACAATTGCAGATGAAGCTGTAGTAAAATTTATGGGGTTGTGTGATTCAGAAACATTAACAGTTATGTGAAAAGTTGTAGGGTTCTAATCTTTTGGTGTTTTTTATTGTTAAGTACTGTATATGCATATATACAAATGCTCAAAAGTTTTATACTTTTTAGTAGAGTAATGCTAACACAGCCTTCCTCTTCAAGATGGTGCACTAGCATTACCATTTAATAGGTCTTTTTCTTGCTTGTGAAAGAAAAATGCTCTACTGTGTTGTATTAGATAGAAGAACTAATGTGACCAGACCACCAAAAATACAGTGGTGTAGAGTTTTAAAAGAGAGTTAGAGGTTAATGTGCATATGATGTAGTATTTGTATTAACATGATAAAGATGGAGCAGAAAGACAGGATAATACTGTACAGTACTAATCCATATTCTGTTATACAGTGTACTCTATTTAAAATAATATCCTTTCAACTTTACAAAGGTACTCTTAATTTTAAGTGGTTTTTCAGTGACTCATAATGCAGGATGTTTAAGAGAAGCCTTACTGTTCAGTTGAACATACAGTCTTGTAAAATATTACATTAAAAAGGTTTTACTAAGTTCAACACATTCATTTCTTAATGCTTGTCACTATTAACATAGTGTACTTAGGTAAATAAGGCTATGTTAGCTTTCAAATAAATAAGTAATGCATAGTTCATGGTTCATTATTAACTGTGTGAACCTCTCTGTCATTTAGGTTTACAGAGTTATTACAATTTGAATTACATAATATTTTCTTTGGTGCCATGCAAAATGCAACATTAGAGGAAACAGGTATGGTAGAATAATTCTTACTTTTCAAGTTCTATGATTGTTACAGAATTTGATATATTTTAGGGGAGCTTGTGTGTCGCTGTCAGGTTCAGGCTTCTTGGGTATATACCAACTTGGTGCAGTTGAATGTTTGCAGCAGTTCTGGCCACAGCTTTTAGAAAAGGCAAATCTAGCAGGTGCATCAGCTGGAGCTGTTTTGGCAGCATGTATAGCCTGCAATGTTCCAACAGAAAAAATTAGACAGAGTTTCATGCTAACAGCTGTAGAAGCTCATAAATGGGCAATGGGTCCTTTTAACCCAAATTTCAAAATTGAAGATTATCTTCGAACAGCTCTTGAAGCCCTGCCTCCAGATGCTCATGTTATGGCCAATGATCGTTTATTTGTTTCACTTAGCAAGTTAGAAAACTCAACTCACAACATTTTGATATCTAATTGGGAATCAAGAGAAGATTTAATTTCATGCCTCTTGTGCTCTTGTTTTATCCCAGTTTTCTCAGGTGTTACACTTCCTATATTTCGTGGAGGAAAGGTAATGGATGGAGGCTTCACAAATAATTTGCCCACTACAAATCAGCCTACAGTTACAATAAGTCCATTTAATGGAGTGGTAGACATTTGTCCGGTTGATGATATCAGATATCCATTTTATGTAACACTAGCAAATGAGTGTATATCTATAACGCCAAGAAATTTAATGCGATTTGTACGTGCTTTGTTACCACCACCAGTTGAGGACTTGGAAAGCTTATATAATATGGGGTATCGAGATGCTTATGAATTTCTTAAAAGAAGAAGTTCTCAGGAAAAGAGATTGTTAAAAGATTAGAGCTTATCAAAAATGAGTAAGCATACCAAACAAATTTTTTGTTCAAGTCACTAATTTTATTGAAACTTACAACGAGTATACATGTACACATTAACTGTTAGTTTAACCCATTGAGATTCAGAGGAGGGTACTGTGGCAAATCATACTCAGACTGACTATGGACAAAGCAGTGTTTTTCTGTTCTGTCACTTGCAGTATATTTTTCACTATCACTTGCAGTATATTTTTCAAGTATAATGGTGGTTACATTGTCAGTTTGAAATTAAATAATTTTATTTTGTTGGTTTTGGTAAAAAATGGAAAATATAACAAATATAAAAGTCAGTACAGGTATGAAAAGTTGAAGAAAGCCAAAATTTTCCACAGATGAGATCATTTGAAGTCATCAGAACCTCAAGGGTTGACATTTGTATGACTGCAAATGACATGGTCAGAATCTCAAAAGGTTAATTTGTTATCAAGCACATATATTTCCATAACTGTCTTAATTCATGATTAGTCATATACCTTTTCTATATTGATTATTCATTTGTAAAATAAATATTGACTTCTATTTCCATCTGAATTTTGTAGGAGTTATTACTTAATACTTGTCTTTGTTCATGTAAATGATTTACTTGGAAAAGTTTGTGTATTTGGGAAAAATGTTAAAGCTGAGGTATTTAGTTCTTCCTTGATCATTATACAATAGTTATATATGGTTCTATCAAACTATCAAATATTTGCTGACATTCCCAGTCTCGAATGCCCCAAGAATCACAGTCTGACAGACAAAAGTGTAGTAGTCCAACAGTGCATGCACCACCTGGAACAACAGGTATAATTCATTTGCCTCATATTTTGTGAGTCTGCATAGATGCTGCAGCTCTGCTCAGAATTTCCCAGGTCTTTTGCCTGATAGTTGTTTTCAAGCATAATACATTTTCTCACAATTTTTTAGCCATGTCAGTATTCATTTCATCTTTTATCACTTCCTTATTAGGTTGCATAATAGTTCTTTGCTGTTCCTTTGGCCCCAGCTGCACTGGTTTTTTCCTTTTACTTTTCATCAGCAACCTCCAGTCTTCGTTTTAATTATACAACTTCCTTAACTTTACTTTCTTCCAAATGTTATCTCCAGTTGATGACAGATCCTTTGGGTAAGCCTTGTGTGAGTCTAGCAATGCAACTCTGGTCTAGTTAAACTGAATAATAATAATAATAATAATAATAATAATAATAATAATAAAATACAGTATAATAATAATAATCTGCAGGAGTGTGTGGGCAGGCCTTAGTGAGTTACTGGACCAATTTGGAAAGAGGTAAATTTATATTAATAGTGAGTGTCAGGTACCTGTACATGGACTTAGTATTTCTTTGATTTCTTCAGAGCCAGAAAAATCAGCCATGCCATCCTCTATACAGGCAGTCCCCAGTTAACGGCGGGCTCGGTTAACAGCGATCTGGTTTTATGGGGCTTGTCTAGCGACAAAAATCGGCAATTTTCGGCGCCGAAAATCGCAGATTTCTGCTTATCGGCGCCAATAATTGGGTATTGGCGCTGATACATACCTAACAGAGGCGCTGATAACTGAAAATCGGTGCTTTTCGGTGCCAATAACCCCCAAAAATTGCCTAAATCGCCAATTTTCGGTTAGCGGCAATTTTCGGTTATCATCACACCCTCAGAAACGGAACCCTGCTGATAGCCGGGGACTGCCTGTAGTCACAACTTATCCATCCTCATTTTGTTGTCATCAAGAAAATCTCAACTTCCAAAATACTGGGGAACCACCACAAGTTTCAGCTATGATGCAGCAAGCATCTCAGGTAGCAGCCAGGAAAAAACCGATAATTACGGTTATCTGTAGTTTATCAGACTTAATGGCAAACATATGGTCAGCTTTTAGGAAGCCAGTCACTGGGAAGGTGGTCAGAATAGACTCAGGAGAATGCCTCTATACAGTCATGGAAATTAGAAAATAGAATCAGTCAGGGTCCTTGTTAGGAAGGAGGTGGGCATTATACTGGTCAAAAGCCTGTGTAGGGAGATTTAGATATAGTCCTGATTAACCCTTTTCAATGTAAACAGATACCTAAGATGTGACCTGGTACAAGTGAGGTTAAGAACCAGGGGACGTAATGTGACATTAATAAAAAAAATGGTGGAGAAGGGCTTATTCTTGATATAAGCTGCCTGGAAGATAACTCAGAGAAGGAGTTGAGAGAGAATCTGGAAAAATTAAGGTCTCCTTCATATTGTGATGTGGGGACGACAAATGGCAAAATGCTCTTGAAGATGACACCATAAGTGTTGTGTGTCCTATGGTTACAGAAAGATAAAAGGATCGTAACAAATCCCCATGGAGTAGCTGAACCCAACAGTCATGCAAGGAGCACTGATGAGATTTAAAAAAAGAGAGTAAAGTCATTTGTCTTTTCCCTCAAGCAGGACAGGTACAGAACAATAGGAATTGGATGTATTTAGCACATACTATACTAGTAGGACAGGTACAGAACATGTTATAAGAATTGGATATATTTAGTATATTCTACTGTATACAGTACTAGCAATCATGTTTAGCCAGTATTATTTTCTGAATTTGCAGTCATCTGCTACTTATCAAATGTCTGGAAGGTCAAAGAATAGGGACAATTGAAACTTTATGAAGCATTAAGGATAAGAATAAGTCTTTATTGACCAAGGTCTGATAGCTTCTGGAATTATGCAGAAGAAATATTATTTAGAAATGTGCAGGTTGATAGTTTTCACCTCATGATTTCATTTATATCTGCTCATAAAATTTATTCCATATTTTAACAGGTTATACAGTAACAAAGCAAGTAATAATGAACAAACTTTTACTTTTATATAGCAACACAGTATTGAATATTGCAAGTGTACAGTACATTACCATAGAATGATGATAATATTGTATATACTGTATCAGCATGTAGATCAACTCTGTGTAAAGTGAATCCCTAAAATTTTGACATTAATTCAGGTTTAGGTGTATATTCACGAGATGAGTCGGCCTCCAAAACAAGGGAGCAGGATGTCCATCTGGCTATAGCATAGGTTTTGGGTGCTATTGCTAGCAAAGTGATGTTCTTTATCTATAGATATTATTCATAGGGAACAAAAAACATGTGGTATAGGCTGGGCAGTTCCATTTACTGTTACTCATAGCACATGACTGTGTTAAAATCTTATTATAAAAATTCTGGTAATAATGTATGTAATATAAAGTTAGTGCTAAAAGAGCCTTCCTTAAGCCTTTGTAAAACCAAATGCTGTACCATGGGTAAACATACTATGTTTGCCATTTGTCACTTACACTGACAACTAGATATAGTCATAATTAGTATCATTATCTGATGAGAATCCAGGAGAACACAAAAATAATGAAAAATGTATGAAAGTTCCATAGCGAGTGTATACAAATTAATTTAATACTGTATCTACATCAGAGTTGTGTTGCCTTCTTCCCCTAATTATTTACTCCAGCACACATTTAGTTGTCAGAATCATCTTGTTTCCAAGAAGGCTGTCTCATGGCTGCAGCAAGTGATTTCATAGGATTATGTTGATGTGTCTTGAGATCTTTCTGTTCTCAAGATAAGGCTCTTGAGGTTTACCCCCTCCCTTTTCCCAGCCTTACAATTTAACTTGGAGCTACTTACCTACTTAAAGCAGAAACATAGCACTGTCAGAATAGATGAAAGTTTTCTGTTTGCTGAGTTACTCATAAATTGCCAAAATTGGAAAATCTTGCAAATTATTCTAACAGTGCTAAGGGTCTGCTTTAAGTATGGTAAGTAGCTCCAAGTTAAACTGTAAGTTTTGTAAGAAGGAGAGGGGGGCCAACCTCATGAGCTTTGATCTTGAACATAGAAAGGTCTCAAGGCACATCAACATAATCCTATGAGTTAACTTGCTTTAGCCAAGAGACAGCCTTCTTAGCAATAGGATGATTCTGACAACTTGTGTGCTGGAACAAACAATAAGAGGAGGGGGCAAAACAACTCTCTGTAGACATGGCTTGAAGGCTCCCCCGGGATAGAAGGTTGTCTTAGGAAGGAGGCGGTGAGGCAGAAATGACAAAGAATGGAAGAGAGATCAGTCTCTGGTATAAGACTAAATCTTGTCAACAAACTCTGGGGGGAAAAAAGTGAGACCCACTGAGGACAAGCAACTAGAAGGTGACACTGCCTAAAAGGGAGCATAGGAGCTTACTGACACCATGAAAGGAGGCCAAAGCAATCAGGAGCACATTCTGAAGCAATAAATCCAAAGGTGAGGCATAAGACAGAGGCTCACAGAGAGGCCTGGTAAGGTTGCAAAGCACCAAGGTCAAGTCCCAACTTGGAAGTTTCTCAAACTCAGTAATAGATCTGCCAAAATGACAAGAGAGATCAGAAATATTCTTGTTGTTTTCTAAGACTAAGAAAAGGCAGTTAGATAAGACCAAGATTGGGGCTGGGGGAAAGCAACTTCAAGGAATAGCAGATAGTTTCCAGCATCCAAGGCTCTGTGTCAATAGGCTCTCAGATCCTCCAAAACCTATGAAAGCAACCCCTAAGCTAGAGAGGAGAGGACAGAGGGGTCGACAGGGCATTATCTACAGTATCCTCTCCTGGGTGGCTTGAAACTGGATTTCCCAGGACCTTCAGTATGAAAGGGTGGTTGGGAACTACAAGGCTGGGAAGCAGAGCAATTTTTATGAGAATATGGGCAAGACCTCTAGAGGATGCCTGAAGTCTGCTGATGACGTGGTTGATGTAGCAGACCTCTGGCACGGGTTGAAGTGAACTCTGTGATGATAAGATTTGGGTTGGGAAGTGGAATGAGCAGTTGTGAATGTGGCAGATGATGCACCCAAGTTAATTCATAATTGCTGTCCAGATAGCGTTGGAAATAAATTTGTCCCCCAACTCATGTACTGTACCTGGGAAGAGATCAGGGCCCATGGGATCCAAAACACGCAGAGTGACATTTACTAACATGCAATACATGTAGTGAACATTTAAAACAGACAAATGGACTAAAGGAAGAGGATCAGGCAAGAAGACCTGGCCCTGTGCAGAGCAGACAGATAACTGCTAGGAAGAATAGGTGACACTGAGCACTCACCATTGCCAGTTCAAAAGTGTCAGACTGCAAAAACAAAAAAAAAAAAAAGCTTCACAGGTGTCCATCTCTCCAGCAGTTCAGTGAGCTGAATGAGGTTTAAAAATTCACCATAAATGGAAATATTGTGCCAGAGACTTTCCGTTTGTTGCAAAATGAAGGTAAAGGATTGATTGTTACTAGAATGTAAGAATTTTGGCTTACGATTGCATTTTTCGAGCATTTCGATCGAGTTAAAGTTGACCGAAGGTTGATTTTTTTCTATTTATCATTATTTATAGGCTATTGGGCTGTATCTGACAGGATTTTGTTGGTGCGTATAAAAGCCACACCATTCAATATATGCATAATACAAGTATATGCACCTACATCTGAACATGATGAAGAGGATGTTGATCAATTTTATCTAGAGTTAAATCAGGCAAGAGAGCAGTGCAAAGAGCATGAAGTAATTATGGTTATTGTGACCTCAATGCGAAGGTGGGACAAGGAAGAACAGCGGATATTGTTGGGCCTTTTGGATTAGGTAGAAGAAATGAGAGAGGAAACAGATTTGTAGACTGGTGCTTAGAGAGAGAACAGATTATATCAAACACCTGGTTTAAGCACCACCCAAGACATCTCTGGACATGGAAAAGCCCTGGTGACAGAGTTAGAAACCAAATAGACTTTCTAACCATCAATAAAAGATTTAGGAACTCTGTCAAGCAAGTGAAAACCTACCCAGGAGCCGATTGTAATAGTGACCATGTACCAGTTGTAGCAACAGTGATGGTGAAGTTGAAAAATCAGAGGAAGAGTACACCTAAATCAAAGAGGCAACTGAAATTATTGAAAACAGAGGAAATGAAGAACCAATATAATATAATTGTAAGAAACAGATATGACCAGCTTAGGAGGAAGGCCCAGTGCTCCAACATCCTCAGCAAAAGTGGCAAAATATGGAAAATGCAATAAGAGAAGGTAATGAAATAATACCAACAACAGAAAGGAGAGCTCGGAGAGAATGGATGACAGAAGATATCTTGATAATGATGGATGAAAGAAGGCTACAGAAGGGTAAAAATGAAGATAGATATAGAGCTCTGGATAGAACTATTAAGAGGGAATGCACAAGTGCAAAGGAGAAATGGATGGATGAGATTTGTGAGGAGGTAGAAGATTTGGATAAAAGGGATGAACGGAGAAAGTATGATAAGGTGAAAGAAATTACTTTTAAAGAAGAGAAGTATCAGCACTGGTATTAAAAGCGGATGGAACCATAGTAATGGAGTCAAAAGAAATATTGGAAAGATGGACGGAATATATTGGAGAATTGTTTGATGATGATAGAATAGAACATCTAGACTTCAATGACAACGGAGAGGGACCAAGTATAATCAGATCAGAGATAGAGGCATCTTTAAAACAAATGCGATAAAGCAACAGGTGATGATGGAATAGCAGCAGAGATGTTGGTAGCTCTGGGAGAATACATCATTGATATATTAATGGAAATAGTGGAAGGAATATATGAAGATGGAGAGCCTGCAACACAGATGTACAAATCAACATTTATCACAATGCCAAAAATACCAGGAACACTTGAGTGCAATAAACACCGGACTATCAGTATCATGAGTCAGATCACAAAAATAATATTAAGGATTGTTTTGAATAGAATAAGAAATAAGATACTCCCAGAGATTGGCAATGAACAGTGTGGTTTTATGAGAGATAAAGGGACAAGAAATGCAATTTTTATTTTGAGAATGTTGATGGAGAGAGCAATAGAAGTGAAAAAGATCTATATATTTGTTTTGTTGACTATGAAAAGGCTTTTTGATCGGGTTAGACATGTAGACCTTATAAGGATATTGGAACAGATAAATATCGATGGGAAAGATCTAAGATTGATAAAGAATTTATATTGGAATCAAGAGGCATCAGTGAAAGTAGAAAATGACGAATCAGAGACTCGGCACATCAAGAGAGAGTGTAAGACAGGGTTGTGTGTTATCACCTGATCTCTTCAATTTATATAGTGAAATGATAATGAGAGATCTCAGAGATATGGAAGGAATTAAGGTTGGAGGAGTCAATATTAATAATATCAGATATGCTGATGACACAGTACTTGTTGCAGACTCTCATGATAAACTTCAAGCTTTAGTCAGTACTTTACACGAGTCAAGCAGAGAAAGAGGTCTGTCAATAAATATTAAGAAAACAGAAGTTATGGTTATCTCCAAAGATGAAATCCCCCCAAGAACAGATATAAGAATTAATGCTGAAACAGTTAAACACACCGATAGTTTTAATTATTTAGGATGCACTGTTACAAGTGATGGAAAATGCGAAAAAAGAGATCAGGAAGAGAATATCCATGGCAAAAGATGCATTTTAAAATAAAGAAATTAGTCACCAACTCAAAAAATATCGATGAATCTTAGGAGAAGATTTGTGAAATGTTTTGTTTGGTCTGTATTGTTGTATGGCTGTGAAACTTGGACCTTGAGGGAAGGCAGATGAGGAGAGGTTACAGGCTGCAGAAATGTGGTTTTGGAGAAGGATGCTGAAAATATCATGGACAGAAAGGAAAACTAATGAGCAGGTATTAGAGAGAGTAGGCATTGAGAGAGAACTTTTGGCTTCAGTGAGAGGTAGACAAATGCGTTTGTGGGTCACATAGTGAGAAGACAAGAACTAGAACATCTCTCTCTCACTGGTAAAATCAATGGAAGTCGGCCAAGAGGAAGACCTAGACAAAAATATATGGATGGATTGGTGAGAATGACTGGAGGAAGAATGTCTGCAGCTCAGTTGCTGCAGAGAGCCGAAATAGAGAGGAGTGGCGAGCCATGATTGCCGACGTCCTTGGGGATATGGCACCTGGATGATGATGATGATATGAAAATATTTCACAAATGGTAAAAGCTAAAAGCATGATTTATTTTTTGTTGTATTCTACATGAAATTGCGCACATTTTGATGTATAACACTTTATGTAACGAATAATATAAAATGGCAAAAAAATTACGACAATGTGACTCAAGAAATGCTAGGATTTTTTGCGGAGCGAAGGAAAAAGTTTTTTTCAAAAATTCACCATAAATCGAAATATTGTGCTGGAGACTTTCCGTTTGTTGCAGAATAAAGGTAAATGATTGATTGTTACTAGAATGTAAGAATTTTGGCTTACGATTGCATTTTTTCGAGCATTTGGTCAAGTCAAAATTGACCGAATGTTAAAATTTTGTCAGTTATCGTGATTTAAATGAAAATATTTCAAAACTGTTAAAAGCTAAAAGAATTATTTATTTTTGTTGTATTCTACATGAAATTACGCACATTTTGATGTATAACACTTTATGTAACGAATAATATAAAACAGCGAAAAATTATGACAAGGTGACTCAAGAAATGCCAGGATTTTCAGCGAAGGAAAAAGTTTTTTCAAAATTTACGGATGCCCCTCAGGACACCCTGATGCTTCCTAGGGGTCGTAAAGGCACGGGATGTGGTCCTTGGTCGCCTTCGGTCACATGTGGGCAAACAACACGGCGCTGAGAAGCTGGGTCACTTTGGCTGCGGCTGCAGCCAAAGTCTAAAATTCGTCTCACACGCTCACTACCGACAGGCAGTATGCGCCTTTCACGGTCCTGATGGCTTTGAGACATCTCTGCAAACGTCCTGTTGCAGCACAAATACGCAAACACTCGCCAAAGTTCTGCAAAACACGGATGCGTCAAAAAATCGCTCTCGAACGGTCCGACGCTGATGCTGTCTGGTACGAGAAGGAGGGAATTCGCGCATGCGCGTCTGGGTAATGCTTATAAACAAAACAACAGCTTGATCCGTGAACTCCCAGCATCCCTCAAGGCGCGTGATTTGAAACCTTCCGCAAACTAGGCCTATAATTATTTTTCCGCGAATATTTAAAAAAAGCATTTTTAGTAGACGTATGGTACGTCCACTTGACATCCAACAGATAATTTTCGTCGACGTATGGTACGTCCATTAGGCGTTTAAGGGATAGAGAAATCCATGAATCACTGAGTCCGCGGATCGTGAGAAGGCAAATATGGGGGGTTTACTGTATGTCCTTAACCAGTGATTCAATTCTGCAGACATGAACATGATTTTGGCTGACAAGAAAACAGATTGACAAGACAAGCCAATAAGACCAGGGAAATCCCCTTGGGAGGAGGCAGCTACTTCCAAAGAGGAGCCTACCTGGTTACATAGTACAAGCACCTCCTGCATACAAGACGAGTAAGAGGAAAAGCAAAAGATGCTTTACTCTGCTCTCTTTTGGCGGAAAGCCAGTCTTCTGTTCCTTAAAAGGCTTACAGTATAAGAGGAGGAACCACGGGGGGGAGGCGTGTCCTGTCATCCAGCTGGTTCCTTATTAAGAACGTCGAGGCAGGGGAAGAAGGAGTAGCTGGGGCAAAAAAAGGGAGGAAAATTCGCCATCAAGCACCACAGCAGGGCAGTGTATGCCGAAGGAAAAGCAGGTTCTAGGAGAATCTCCTCTATTGAGGAAAAAGGAAGACAGGTGGTCATCCTGAAGCAAGTACATAATCTGGGCCAACTGTTGTTTTTATAAGAAATAGAATAATTTATCATAATACTGTATAGCTTATAACATAACTAATAGGATGAAAAAAAGCTCCCAGGTGCCGCTGGGCACTCAGGTGCAGGTGCCGGGCACTCAGGTGGGGGCACCTGGCGCTTGAAAGCAGGCGCTGGGCACTTGGGAGCAGGCACCGCTGGGTGCTCAAGAGCGTGCGCCAGGTGCTCAAGAGCAGGCCCCGGGTGCTTGGGAGGGGGCCCTGGGCGCTTGGGGACAGGTGCTGGGTGCTTAGGTGAGATGGTCTCCAGACTATTCCAGGGAGACACAGGTGGGGGCTGATGGACAGGGGCAAGAATAGAAGGGACCAAGGAGAAACTATAAGATGGTCTGGGACTGCTTGGAGTCTGCTTATACCGATTGACAGACAGAGTGTCTGGATGGCAGCCATGGTCTTCAGAAGGGCGTTTAGGGGCCGGGAAGAGTCTAAATAACATTTGTGGCTTTTCTTATCCACCCCATAGTCATCTGAAGAGCTGGAGGACAACAGAGGTATCTTCTTGGACAAGCCTTTCCAGTTATAATAGGAAACTACCCGTGGCAAACCCCATCGGCCTCCTTTGGAATTTGGTATGTCTTCTCCCAGGTTTGGGAGAGCAGGGCAGGCACCTTGGCCTAGGCAAACTGACAGGACAGATAGTGATTCCTTCAATTGCACTCCTTGAACAAGCCTTTCCAGTGGTTGTCTGCTGACACCTGGGAGTGGACCACAGGTGTGGCTGAGGGACCAACTACCTGTGGGCAAACCCCATCGGCCTCCCTTGGACTTTTGATATGTCTTCTCCCAGGTTTTGGGGAGTAGGACAGGGACCATGGTCTAGGAGAGGTAGCCACTTCCTCCACTTCACTGCACTATCACTTTGCACTTTCTCTGCAAATACTTTCTTTATAAGCATTTTAAGTCTTCAAATCAGCAACAGTACTTACTACTAGGTTAAGCTTTTCATCAAATCTAGACTCGAGACTGGTGATGGCATAAGGATCGGAAGCATGGGAGCCAGGCAAGGGAGGAAAAGGTTGTCTAGTAGGAGGGCAAGCACAATAGTAATAGCAGTAGAAGGGAGAGTAACAGAGCTAACCTCTAAACTAGTTTTTGGTGTAGGCTAGTCTCTAAACTATAAGAGCATTTTTCAGCTTTCCTCTTTCTATCTCTTTCTTTACATGTTTATGAACATTACATTCTTGCCCCCTATACAGGCAGTCCCCGGTTTACGACGGGTCCGGCTTACAACGTTCCGAGGTTACGACGCTTTTCGAATATATTCATCAGAAATTATTTCCCAGTTTACGACACATGTTCTGGGGTTATGACGCATCGCACGCTGATCTGACGGAAGAAATATGGCTCCAAAACAGCAGAATAATAAAAAATTGGAGGTTTTTTGATGAAAAACTCAATAAAAATTTAGTTTACATCGTTTTCAATACACCCAAAGTATTAAAAGTAAGGTTTTCTTAGGATTTTTGACGATTTTTCGGTTTATGATGATTTTCGGTTTTACGCGCGAAAATTAGCAAAAACGGAACCCCCGTCGTAAACCAGGGACTGCCTGTACTTAGCACAGATCATATGAGGAAAGTGACAAGCTTTAGTAAGTCTCGACTTGCACCCTAACTCGGCACAGTAGCAAATACAGGCAGTCCCCGGTTTACGACGGGGGTTCCGTTTTTCCGCCGCACCATAAACCGAAAATCGTCGTAAACCGAAAAATCGTCGAAAATCGTCAAAAATCCTAAGAAAACCTACTTTTAATGCTTTGGGTGTATTGAAAACGACGTAAACTACATTTTTATTGAGTTTTTCACCAGAAAACCTCCAAATTTTTATTATTCTGCTGTTTTGGGGCCATATTTCTTCCGTTGGATTGGCGTACGACGCGTCGTAACCCTGGAACATGTGTCGTAAACCGGGAAATAATTTCTGATGAATATATTTGAAAAGCGCTGTAACCTCGGAACGTCATAAGCCGGACCCATCACAAACCAGGGACTGCCTGTACTAGGATTCTTACACAATTCTAATAATTCACTGAAAAATAGTAAAAACTTCAAAAAATAAATTGCTTAAGCACTGTCTAGCATAAGCACAACCAAAACAAAACAATTGTACTTCACCAAACATGAATGAACTACAGGTAATCCAAAAAAAAAAGCTGCTGCAAATGGCACGATATGTTTACATAACGACTGGCAAAGACAAACTGAATATGGCTGCTGGTTGTTCCTTCTTTCCTTGTTATTGGGCAGGGTGTCACGTACATAATAAACAAAAGAAGCGCTATTGTGAAATTTTAAAAAGTTGCCGCACGAGGCAGATACATTAGCTGTGTAATTACTTAGTAAGTTACTTATATGACAACAGAAAAACTCTTGGTGGCTGGGGAAGAATGGCAGCACATCTGCACAGAAGTAAGATGCACAGAAGAATGAGGACTGTCCACCTCAAGGTCTGATGGAGTTAACTGGCATATGTACATTGTGGATCTTTCTTTCTATTTGAAATTGGTGTGTTTTGCACAGATTAAGATGAGTTAGGGTTAATTTCCTCACAATAACAAACTTACTGTTACCATGTAATAATAATAATATTGTACAAAGACAGACTTACTGTTACTGTGTAATAACAACAACAATAATAATAATAATAATAATAATAATAAATAATAATAATAATAATAATAATAATAATGTGTACAGTACAAAAAGTCATTAATATTACTTGTGCACTTGAAATACATGTAATAATGTGATGTGCGTGCATAAATACATATAACTTCTTGCATACTGACATTTGAAGCTGGAAAATGTGAGTACAGTACATGAACATTCAGTGATTAAGGAAGGTGAAGATAATCACTGTTACCTTGGAGTGAGCTAGTGATATGGGCAGTAGCTGTGGTACTACTGGCACAATCAGCAGTTGATTGCTTACAAAGGATGTGTCACTTCTAGAGCCAAGGTATTTTCTTTTCTTCACACACTTCTGTGTAGTAAGAAGAGTCTGTGACAATGTGTTGAAAGCACAGAATATAGAATGTATCAAGGTCTTTTTTCTCAGCAAGTATGAAAAATGTTCTTGGCATCAGGACCACTTGTGTGTTTTCTTTGTTTCTTTGCCATGAAATGTTTTGGTTCAGCTTAGGTTCTTCACTTGCTTTGTTCGTTTTATGATTGACAATTATTGCCTCCTTGAACTCAGTTACCTTTTCATGCTCATTTATTAACTACAGGATGTGATATGAATTCCTCAAGTCATTCTAGTTGACCTTAAGGTGTAGTTGCTGTGCTATGTTTTCTTTTTTCCTTTATATACCCAAAACATTACATCCTTTACAAAACTATTCAAGTTATAAAGATGGGAGTTCATTGCTTGCATGCATTATGTTTGCAAACTTGCAATACTTCTGTCCAGGCTATGAATGTTTTCAGTTGCTTCATAAATGGGGTAATCATGTAAAAAGTCCCTCAGCATCCTCTCATGGTTTGAATTAAATGCACCGAAGGCTGTGTTAAAATACTATGCCTTGGAGTTAGTGATGTTTTCTGGCTCATTGTGGACAAGGTAGACCACCTGAACATTTGGATTGGTGTCAATATTAGTAGGATGCCCTGATGGGTTGTTCAAAGTTGTTTAGATGGAAAGAACAATTTTGCTGTCATTTTTCAATTTTTGGAAAAAAACAATTGACAAACTATTATTTAAAGATAGCATTAGTAATCCATGTCTTGTTGGACCAGAAATGAACAAGGAGTGTAGCCTGGGTGATGTCTTTAAATGCACAAGTGTAAGGTGATGTTTGGATGTACAGAGGCTTTAGCTTGCATGTTCCTAATGCATTCCCCTAAATAAAAAGGTAACCTTGTCTTCAATGCATTTTGCCCGAGCATTGTCTTCTCTTACTGATGACATTTTATTATACAATGGCTCTGTTTCATCAACATTGCAAATTTTGTTTGGGTATGTAGGAGCCTTCATCGGTGGTTTTCTTCTGCCACTCTGGAAACCACTTTATAGCGTCAATGTTGCCTTTTGCAACCTTTGCTGAAACCTTGACATTGCAAAACCATGCACAATTTTTGAAGTGTTAAAACAAACCTGTGCTTGTCTTAAATTTGTTTGCTACTTGGAACTTTGTTCTTGATTGATTGAGTGGTTGTGAGGTTTGGGCCATAAGGCCTACTGTTAGGGTTATTCGGGGCCTGGAAATTTGTTTGTGATGTCATTTAAAATACTTTTCACCTTTACCTGATTTTATCATGCTTAGTTTAACTTTTGCATTTGTTTTGCCCTTTAAATGGTTAACAGTTTCTACATCTAAGTTATTACCTTTTTACATTTCATTGTTATTATTGTGAATTGTATTTTGGACAGTCACTTTCTTTATTCTGTTATGGGGCAGCATTCTTCATTACTGTGCTCACAGCTGACATTGTGAAGTCAAGGTCACATGCTATGGAACATAAACTTAGTGCCTTCATACTTTTGTGTTATTATCCTTCAGGATTGTTACCTGTATATTTCTGCATACTGCAGAGAAACTTTTACCTGTGCATCCACAGTAACTACTCTGAACACAGTCACAAGTTTCCTAGGAGGTTGCTGATAAATCCTTCATTATCCATTCACTGTATCACAAATCCATAGTTCTGTGCCCAATGTCCTCACAAGTCCATACAAATTATGTAATTTATATATGTATGCAAAGACAGTCTAATATTGCACAGTATCCCTAGTTGTGTAGTTGGTGTGTGTCTATAATCTAGTGGAATCAATTGTGTATAAAAACCACCTCAAGGCATTGTCTGAAAAATTCATGACTTAATGGACATTTTCTTTGTTCATTATTAGATATGAGTTTAGTAAAACCACTGAGCCTCATTTCTAGACCCCTTCAGGGCTTGTCTGAAGGAGTGGTCTCATTTCTAGACCCTTACAGGGTTTTTAATTGAAGGATTTGTTCTTTGGGGGGTAGCAAACATTGTAGCAAAGTGAAGCTGAAGAAGGTGAACAGACAAATAGGAAAACAAAAAGGGAATGCATGAAAATTAAAAATTAGAAAGCAGTGTTGATGGGGCTGAAAATGTGCTGCATGCAGCTTTTAGGACAGCTACTGTGTGCCAAGCAAAGCACAGTTTAAAGTGCCCCTTACAGGAAATTTATACCCTAAGCTTCCAAAGAAAGTGTAATAACAAGTTATTACTGTATTTAGTTGTGTTGTAGTCATCAAAAACATGTTTTTGGAAATAGCTTTAGAATATTAAAGGGATATTGTAGCAATCTTGTAGGCTTTATCAATATGTATGATTTGGTGTAAGTTTGTTTCATGATAAGCCCATTACATTTGTTATCTTTTTCCAGTCCATACAAAGAAAAAGGTGATGAGATAGCTCAGGGAGGTTTGTGCATGAGCGTACATTCCTTCAAGTCTTTGCTGGTTAACTGAATCATTCTGTCTTTCAACAGTTAATAACTCCAGAGATTTCCAGACTTCTAAGGTCATTCAGGATTACCATATGTTATTTCCAAATTAATTTTTTCCATTCATTTTTGTTGTTAACTTTCCATCACAAACATTCTCCTGCTTTTATATGTTGAAATCCTGATAGGGTAAATATATTCACCATCTGGAAGTAGGACACTCTTGCAAGTCTGGTTGTTTGGCAAAAGATTTTTGCATGACATTTGATATAAATAGTTTATTGATGTTTAGTTAACCCTGCAGCTCTTAATATTCATCCTTTCACATGAAGCAGTGACTCCCAGCTTCCTCTGCAGAGAACACAGATATGCATTGCAAGTTGATTGGTTTTCTTCTGGAAATGCAAAGTGGCTTCCCTGTTGAGACAAGTTTAGGCTTCCTCCAAACATTTTAATGTATCTTAGCTCAGGATGAGTTTTATTATGGGTTCTTTAGCTTTGGTATCCATCTCAGCCTCCTCTGTAAACATTTTGCCTTATGAAGATGTGTTTATATGTTACAACTGTTTCAACAAAAAATACACCATGGATTTGGTTCCAAGGAACTCTTTTCAGCAGATTTTTATGTTTTAATTCTTATGCCACAAAAAACCAAGAGACTTTGCCTTTCTTATTCTTTGTTTTCTCTTCTTACACTTGAAGCCTGGTCTCCCCCTTCCATCCCTTTAAATTACCAGTGGGAAGCTTGGAGCCTTTTTTTTTTTTCTCCTTTTTAGCTCAGGCAATTGATCATATTTTCTCAGATGTCACCTCAAAGTTTAATTTCATAGTCAGAAGTCAGGTCTTGATTTGTTTTTTGGTGTCTCAAGGTTGATTCTACTTTTGGCCAACAATTCAAGTTAAAATGACTTCTTTTCTCTTGTAAGATGTGTAAAGGTCATTTTTCTCAACTCCATTTTGTTATCCTCCCAGCTCCTTGGCTGTTACAACTTGAATTTTGGAATTCTGCTATTTCACTCAGTATTACCTTTGTACAGGATAGTGCATACAATATTTAAGCCCTCACAACCATTCTTACATCCTTTAATATTTATATGGTTTCAGTCCATACCTTGGAACTGTTCCACTTAGTCATGTGTTTCTTGTCTTGTGTAACCCAGGAGCTTCCACATTTATTCAGGTCCTGTTCTCCTTGACAGAGTGATAGCAGCTTAGTTGCGATTCAGACTAATATTAAAGTAATGCATTTGTGAGGAAACGAATATAATTTTCAGTAAACAAAATAAATATTTAATCTGACTGTCTTTCATGCAACCCAACAGCTTTGTCACAGCAATTCAGTTAACTAACAAGGACCTAAAGTATGTGCCAACCCACTTGAGCCCTCTGAACATTTGCCTTTTAGTTATAAAATGAAATAACATTCCTGGAATTCACACACAGTACATGAATATGCAATGTTGAAGTATGTAATCTGTATTAAAAAAATACTTTGTTTTTAAAATACACATTGTAGAAAGGATTTTGTGTAAGTGTGAAATGCCAGTATAATTTGCAGTCTTTGGAGATTACTTTAGTCTGTGTATGAAAATGTTAAAGATTAATAGAATATGTATATGAAAAGAGCATCAGATTCCCCGTTTTACAAGCTATACAATATGCAAAAAGAATCAGAAAATGGTTCCAGATTAATATATGTAAACAGCTCTGTATTGTATGTGCAGTCACTGAACATGGAATTTTATATTGAATCAAGTTCCTTGATAAGGTGAAGTGAATGTAGAATTAGCTTGGTTTTGGTTTAATAATTACTATGTTGAAAATATTGTAGTCATTAGAATGTTGAATGATTCTAAAAAAAAAAATATGCTCTTACTCTTGAGTCATTGACACAGTGTTGGTGAACTATAAAGATGGTATAGCTACTATGAATTTTTGTTCTGTGAAAAGACACTTCTATGAAGTAAAATATTTTGTATAGGGAGGAATTGAATGATAGGTCAGTAATGATATTAAAATTCTCATTTGGTTGAAATTTACAAATAGTAAGGTGTGTATTTAGTTATCAATAATATTAGAAAGCTGTCACATGCTATATAATATTGATTTAAGAAATATTCATGGTTATATTTAAAATGTTTTTCATTTCTGTTATTCCTGTTTATAAATGTATGTTATAATGTATACAATAATTATTTCAAGTGCTGTGAGAATTACTAGTCATAATTATTGCAAAGAGATACTTCTGTGAATTGTAACAGTTGGTACAAAATAAAATTCAACTTTATAAAATTCAGCTGTCATTACCTTTGTTGTAATATCATGTAATTTTAGTTGAAGTGCATGTTGCATTTTTGCCTGATAGTTCACTTAAAAGTTAGGTAATGCTTTGAACAATTGTTTTCTTCAGGCTAGAGTATAAAGGCTCTCACAAAGGAAATGTTATATGGAAGGTTTCTTTTCAGATTAGGTATAATTTTATGTGAAAAATAGCCAGAATTTGTCTATTGTAAATTTCAGTTTTTGTTCAAGGCGATATTGATGGCTTTAGCAGTGTTGTTCTGTCTTTAAAAAAATTGGAAGTGCTCTACTTCAGTTTACCCATGTATCAGTTTTGACTGGAATTTATATAAATGGGATTGTCTATACTGTATATGCTCTCTCTCTCAGTTGTGGTAGATTTTAGAATTATTGGCAGCTGTTTTTTTCTGGCAACCCTGCTGGGTATGTGGATTGGCAACCTTAGATGGGAAGGTTAGCCCAGCATAGGTTACTAGTTTAATAAGTTTTTCTAAACTTCCTCTAAAGTCAATTTGTAAGTGTGTGGTCCCTACCAGATGGCCCATCACTTTGGTGAAGATGGGGGTTGTTTGTTTGGTGGAAGGAAAACAGGCAATGGTAAGTTTTCCATCCAAACAAGTTTACCTTACTCCAGAGTCAGTTCAGAGATTCCAAAGAAAGACTGAACCTCTATGTCTTTTCTGTCATTCAGTTTTTTCCTTCTTTGCTCTTTAAGCACAGTAATATCCTTTTTGACATCCAATGAAAGAAAACCAACCAGATTTCTACTACACACTGGATTTGATTGGGAATGGAGGGATGACACTCATTTCCACTTGTAAAACAGAATGTTTGGTGTGGCTTTATGAGGGGAAGCATTCAGGGCAAATCTTGCTTTCTGCTGGGTCTAACCTTGAGTAACTGAAGACACTGAAAGTTAATGTGTATGTTTGGGTTGACCTTCTAGGGCAGTCATTTATCTAAACCAGCAATATTTTCTTACCTGGTAGGGCCCTTCTAGAGGCTGGAGTCCATCCTGAACTAATTGATCTTAGTTTCTTATTCACATACTCAAAATGAGCTGAGAAATTGGAATTATGAACAGATATGGTAATGGGTAACCCCCAGCAAACAGACTGGAGGCATCTAGTGTAATAATTTGAGCAATATAAACAAAATAAGAAAAGAAATAAAGGGAAGAAGAGATCAGATTTCAAACAAATCCTACCCCAAAATAATTAGAAAATTTATATGATCATGACAACTAGTCAGTATACTTGGTCTTGAAAATAAACCTGCTGACAGTGTGTCCCACAAAAACACGTTTAGAAACAGTCACAAGAATCCAGGGAATCAATGGTATTGACACTAACCAAACATGATGCATTGAATTATATTTAAGGAACTGTTTCTTTCTCATAATTAGGAAGATAACAAATTACCAGACAATAATATACTATTAGAGTCCATACATTTTATGTGCAACAATATTCACAACATTGAGATGCATGAAATTCCATGTAAAGAAAAAAACAATGCTGTGTTAAGTGATGAATATAAATTTACAAGATAAACACTGTCACTGAAAGTTAAGTACTGTACTTTGACAAAATAAGGAAAGACCCTGTTTAGGGTAGGAGCATAATACAGTCTCTATTGTCAGGTGCAACTGGCTTCCTCTGCTGTATGGATTTCTGGTTGGTGATTCCAACTTCTGTGTGTAGATTGTTCTACCCTTGAAGATTGCTGTTGAAGTCAGCATTTCTGAGAGCTCCTTGATAGCAGTGTAGGTACAGGAATGGGTCCAGTAGGTCCTAATGTTCAAGGGAGAAGATTTCAGAGGTGTCCTTTGTTAATTGGCTTGCTTCTGCTTCTTTTTCATCCAAGCCAGCTGAAATGGCTATGAAACTTAAGAGAAGCTTCTTTGATGTGTTGATCTTCTTTGATGTGAAGGCATCTTGGGATGGAAAGAATGAAGCTGGAACTTACTTTGCAATCACCTCCGTAGCAGATAATGGATGACATGCCTGTAACAACCATCTATGACTGCAATAAAAAAGGGGTGATGGGCAGCCATCAGTCTCTCTTACCCTCTGCTAGTTATTTGTCCCTCTAACCCAACTTGTCATCCATGACAATGTTCAGTGTGCTTATGACCAGTGGAGGGGTTCATAAATACAGCTGGCAGGGTTATTTCATGTGGAGTCATTGTGGGGTTCTGCAGTTGATGCCTCTTTTTCTTTGGGGGGCCTGGGTTCCTGTTGTCCCTGAAGTTTGAGGATTTCACAAATCCATTTAAGGACTGGAGAAGACCTTATCAAGCTGAGATTAATGCATCCATTTCATCTTCATCGTCCTCAGCTTTGTTGAAGTATGTTCTCGTCGCTGTCATCAAGGCCTTCTTTGACATAATTGAAGACTTAATTTTGATTGACATTTTCAGTGTTCAGAGATTAGCCAACGTCCTCTCCAAGATCACAGGTGCCAAAAAAATTAATATCTCCCATCAAGACATCCTTGGAGGATAAGGATGAGGGCAAGGCTGAGTGTAATGACTACTTCTGTGTGACAGTCTTTACAGGAGTGAAGTGTCTGTCTGCTTCCCCTTGGCTGGTATGGTATGGAATGGTGGTTGGTGGGGTCAAAAGATGTATCACTCTCTCTCACAGACTCAGTCGCAACTGCTGCCAAGTAACCTATTTTGATGCATTTATGAGACTGAAGGTAATTGAGTACCCAGGTCAGTGTCCTCCCCAAGACAAAGGCTCAGAGAGTCACATTTGGCAATATCTTACTTCAGTTGTGGCCCGTGTCCATCCCAGGGTGGTCATCAGGCCAGTCACTCTCAAGTATGTCCTTCCAAGCTTATGCCTGGTTCTGGTACAGTACTCTTCTTGACTCCTTTAAATAGAAATGTAAAGAAGAGTAGTCACAGTCACTGCCTTTGTTGCACTCACTGCCCGGGTCATGGATTACTATCATTGTCTCAATTGCGAGTATGGTCCCTAGCACAGGTGCAATTATGCTTAAATGTAGAAAACTTGGAGTGGCAATCACAGTCTTTGCAGCTGCTGCCATCCTAGTTGCCATTTCTATCACCAGATGCCTCTGGGGAGACGTGCCATTGTTTCAAAAAGCAGAAAGTGTGGATATCCACCAGTCAGTGACAAATAGACCTTCAGGAGAGGACAAATGTAGTGCTTCATTTCTTTTAGTTAAAGTCAAAACATGTTGTGGTTTGATAACCAAAAGCTCTGTTGCAACAATTTTAAGAAAGTTTTTAAAAAGTATCAAAATTGGAAAGATATTTTGCTGAGCATACATTATTTAAAGTGTTGTAGACTTTATTAAAAAAAAATGCTCCCATGCAATATGTGGAGCTGATAGCTCAATTCATGGATCCATATGAAGACCAGACTTACGTCTTGAAAAGGTGGTATTGTTAGTCTAGGGGAGGCATTAAGATCTTATTGGTAATTAAAAAAAATGTGAAGTAGTAGTTAGATGTTAAGAAAAATCTGCACGGGAAAGTTCCCTTACAGAGGGGATCGCTAATTTACTATGTATATGCATGTGTACAAATACTTGGACCAGTATTGTATCCAGTTCAATAAAAAGTTATACTGCATCCAGGTTAGTAAAAGAAACAGGCAAAAATCTGGGAACAGTAGAACGTGAAATTGCTGTAGCAGTTTGACAGCCAAAATACTTCTGACAACACTGTAACATCAAACTACTAAGTACAATATGGCTACAGTGGTTCATTTGATAACTGGGGTATTTCAAGACATTGCTAAGGTGACCACAGGTCTTTCAATGAGTTTTTAGTGATCATTTTTATTTTCCACATAAAAACTTAAGGCATTATACTTTACATTTTATTTTTTTAAGTTTCCAGTGAGTTATTTAATTTTGTTAGTGCCTTATGGTTTATGTAAGGTGTATTTATTATTCTTTGTTCAAATACTGACACCAACACCAGTAAATAGCCCTAATTAACTAGACTATACAGTCAGGGGCCTCTTACTTTAGTGCATGTTATAAATAATTACCTAATTTTATCAAAATTATTTTTTATTTTGTGTTCTGGCCTAAAGTTTCATCATCAGGACTTGACAGAGGCAAGTTCTGTTTGGTTAGATGTAATTATTCATCACAGTATATATAAAACTGATTTTGCACTTTGTTATATGAAGCTTCGATGCATTTTATTTTACCCCTTGGCAGAACCCCAACACTTTGACTGTTGCTGAATATTAGTCTGTATTTTAGACATTGTTAAATTACTATGCGCAAGTAGGCAATGTGATTAGCACTGCACTTACTTTTATTTTTGTTTTGTATTTTTTTCCTCTAGTTAGGAAGACTTTTCCATTAAGGTAACATACTACTAATACTGTGTGTGTGTTCATGACCAAAACCCTTATTTGATGTAGCTAGGTGGAAATATTCTATAAGGAAGTATAAAATTATCTTAAGTTGACTTTTCTGTCATTTAGTCAAAGCCGTGTATTCATATCTAAGTAACATTATTAATACTAAGCCCAGCTCATAACTTCCAACATAGACTTAATTGATGTGCTATTTTATATTTTCATAATTTGCCACTGGAGTCAAAGTCAGTATGATTTTAACATTTAAACTAGGTAGGCAAGTAATAGAGAATGTTTTATCACTATACTTTACTAATATTCAAGTGAGGTAATTAGACACCAGTGACTAGATGTACTACAATCATCAGTCATACCCGTGGGCATGGCATTGCTATTAGCGCAGTATGCCTTTTGGGCAGTAATGTGTAATTTTCATGTGGCTGGTATTGTTATGTAGTGCCCTTCAGGCAGATATTTTAGTGTAATGTACAGTATTTGGGAAGACATGGATATGGCTTGGTATGTTAAGAATGTACCATTCCATTTTTGTCATGTATAATAGACCTTACTTGCTTCTGGTGTTTAGACAAGAAGTACAGTATTTTATCTTTTTTTTTGTGATAAAGTTTATACTCACTTGCTACCCATACCTCAACAAATTTTAGTCAACTTATTAATAATATTATCATTTTATTGTCTGTTATTTATGCAGTGTGTTTGCCTTGGGCTTGAAGGGAAGACCTATACTACATTCAGGGGTGTATTATAGTACCTTCTCTTTCTTGATGTCAGGTATGCAGGGCAATGATTGCAAAATTTTTGTGGAATAAGCTTCTTGGACTGAGGTAATACGGAGTAAGTGACCAGAGCAGAAAGCTCTTTAGCCCCAGAATTAGAGGAAGAATAGTATTTGTTCTCATTGATCAAGAAATGAACCTACATCCATTGAGGATGACCAACAAAAAGGAGCTACCTGTAAATCTAAATTCTCTGACCTTGAATGCTCGAGAGGCAAAATCTTGAAAAACATGAGGAGTTGAATGTATGTGGCACTGACTAAACTTTTGTCTCTCTTATCCTTCTTTATTAAAGAGGGACAGTATTAGTGATCACAGAGTATATACACATAATGGATAGCAAATTTCAATTGCTTTGGCAACAGAATACTACAGCATGAACTGCTACATGTAGCTAGTGTAACACTGGATCATCAGAAATGCAAGGTAATGGACAGCTGTAATACTTTTGCATCTCTAAAATGTTGAACCATTGAACCATCAGGCTAAAGTTTTTTATTTTATTTCATTCTTTTAATGGGACACTCACAATAATGCTTTTTCACAGCAAGAAATCCCTGTACGCCACACACTTCCTGGTTGAAAGGTAGATCCTTTGATGCTTTAGGGAGTGAGATGTGATAGACAATCTCTTCTAAAGGTAAGAATCTTCTGCAAGGGATTTTTTTCATACTGCAAGGACCTTGTAAGGAGAGAAAAGCAACATTCGTTCTTTGAGGAGTATTACCTGAAGACAAGTCTTTCACTAAAATAAACCAAGGAAAGCCAGACTGGCATAAATATGAGTCTTGCAAAAGTTTCCCTTACTTGGCTACCATCAAAGAAGAAATGGCAGCTTGTTTCCAAAACAACCCAGACTTCTTACACTCTTCTATAAAAGAAGGCCTTGAGAAGAAAACCTCACACATCTCTTGGAGTCAGACAGTGGCTGATAACCCAACTTGTTTAGGATCCAGTTTTCATTGCAAAGTTATAAGAAGCTCAATTATCCTAACCTTGCAAATTAGTTGTAGACTAGGTCAGGGAGAGAGTTATTGACTAGTAAAATTTAACAGAAAAGGATAAGGGAGACAATGATGATAGTAAACTTCTATGAAGACACCCAAGTAGTTGCTTCTACCTCAAGTGAAGATCATATCATATTACAGAGCTATGAAAAACAAAATCCATTCAGCAATGGATATATGGCCCTGTGTAGGGACAAAGTAAAGGTCCTGTGGTTACGAGTAGGCATGACTTCAGTGTTTTCTACACTAGCATAAAGTTTGTGAGGGCAGTCTCCTTCTGGCAAGACCATTTAGCTGTTGCCATTATCTGGCTACTGACTCATGGGTGTGCAGATGATAATACTCAGTAGGGCAGGAGACTCAGCCTCTCAAATAGGAGATTAAGAATGCAGCTATACCCCTGTCTTCGACCTAATGCTAAAAAAACAAGAGACGTTATCTTCTGCAGGTTATGAACTAACAGGGAGCAGAGGAGACAGAACTGAGGTGCTGGAACCATGATAAACTGATTCTGTTCAACTCTTAGCGTTTTAAAGTAAGTGGTGAAGCCACTGAAGTCATCACTACACTGAATGTCCATGTAATTCATATCTCAGCAGGCTCTGGCACCAGAGGGGGAATCATTCCCCAGAAAGCCACAGACAGTGACCTCATACTCATTATTACATCCACGAATATTCCTAATAGAAAGAGGATCAAGACCCCTCACTGACAGGGATTCCAGTCAGTGTTTCTTGGTCTATTATGAAATGTATAGCTAGGATGGGACAAGATAGTACTAAATCATCCTAAAACAGGATAGGAAGAAAGAAATTACTCCAGCACTTTCGTTACCACAATACTGACAAGAGCTTTAATACATTTATTTTTCAAAAAATCTTTAGTAGTTAGCATCATGTATTTAAAGTAAAATTCTGGGTCATGTAACTAATGTGTCAGGTGAAAAATTTCTGCATCTCATTTAGTAAAGATATGCAACAATCCATAGGCTTGATTTTAGATGTACAGTATTCACGTGTCTTAGAACCATCATGAGTATTGTGTAAGTTATGAATCCAATTTAATTCTGACATTTTGTGTTATAAAACAAAACTTTAAAGTATATTAAATACTAAAAGTATGAAAAATATTATCTTCAGTTACCCCTAGTCTTGCTCTCAATTGCCCTAGGCCTCATCCTCAGTTCCTCCAACTTTTGATATAAAACCTGACATCCTGCTCAATAGTTACCTTTGAACTAGCAGTGTCACAGAAAATTAGACCATCAAAATGCTCTTGTGATATTAACCAGTCCTCTGAGCTGCCATTCTTGACTCCCACAGGGCTGGCTAAAAATATTTATTGTTATTAAACACATGAGACCTTAATAAATTACAACTTTAATTTAACTATTGGATAACTGAAAATGCTGAAGATTCTGACAAAAATTTCTTTCAAAGATTTGTTTCTAAAAGTGGGTACATACAGTATTGCTGAAAAATTAGAAATAGTATGAAATGTGTTTAATTATAAGAGTTGTTCTGTAGTCTGCATTTGGGACTGGGTTATTTGAGTTATTCATCAAATCTTCTTGGGTTAAACAAATGAGACCGTTTTGAAGATGAGATAATAATACTCTAATGCAGTACTATACTCTTTTTGGAATGAACACCACAATCCAGTAGTTGGTTTATCTTTTAATTGTTACGTCAGGTTCATTATTATGACATTTGCTGGAGATGATGTGCTTTAGAGATAGTAATGAATAACTGACAGACAATCCACACCAATTGCAGCCTTGGCATTTTTACTGGAATGTAGTTTGTGGAATGAAAACTTGATCTGTTGAGCTAAAGGATTATTTTGGACAATATTGAAAGACTTTTAAAGCACTCTTAGAAACACTGAGAATTGCACATTTCTGTAATGGCTTGTTTTAAAAATTATATATTTATTATTAGGTAAAGAAAATCAAACTGTTTCACTGAAAGATATTGTAGCAAATCTTATTTGGTGAAAGGAACATGACACTACCAATAGTTTCAGAGGTCATGTAAGTATGGAGAGAAAAACAACTTTCAGAATTCTCTAAATTTAGTTGAATTATCAATATAGTAGTGTATACATAGAACACATCAGGGTTGCTATCTGTACCAGGGTGAGCAATGTTAAGTATAATTGCATCAGCAGACTTTTTGTAACAGAATCCATGTTATCCCAAGAGTTGTAGGATCTTGGATTTCTTTTTAGACATGGCCAAGGAAGCCAAATATAGAAAGTGAATTTTAAAAAATGTGCTGGTTATTTCAATTTTTATTCGGTTGAAAAACTACTTATTTCTTCATCATGTCTTTACAGGTCACGTTTGGGGTGCCAGGTGTGTCTAACAAAGGCACTGAATGGATTAAAAGTCAAAGTTCCTGAAGGGACTAGTGATGCCAGAGAAATGTAGAAAAAGTATGATTTGGCTTACTTTATTGTTGTGTTTTGTAGAAATATTTTATGCAAATTTTAGAAAAAAATTCAACTAAAAAAATTTCTCTTGTTAGTGGAGTAGAGTATAATAAATACAGTAACTAAGTCAATTCTTTTATGGTCAGTGAAATTAATTATATAAAACTGATATGCCATCTGTACCATAACATCTCAGGATATAGACCTTAACATTGCTGGTGCATTAGATATGGTTGTTATATTAATTGTGAAACCTTACATTGAGGAGGAGTTCTTGTTTACAGTGCCTTGCACTTCTCATTCTCATCATTTCATGTTTGGTAAAAAAAAAATTGAGAGCTACTGATTTCTCTGTTAGCAAGTATACTTGCATTTACGTAACTAGAAGTACAATTGTTTCAACTTTTAAGGGATTTCCCTCTGGGAAAGGTAATCACTTATACTTTTTTGAATGGTGCTCAACTACAAAAAATCCTAGTTTTACAATGCATATCCGTTACATTATTTGAAATATTTTAAAAATGGTGTCCAGTATGGTAGATATCGTGAATATATAATGTTTGAAAAAACTTGTTACGACTTAAGCACTTGAGCCAGGAATAAATTGATAAAATTGTCAATTTGACTGTGGGTTGGATATCTTGAACAGTTTTCTTAGGATAACACAATATGCCTAAGTGGCCAATGATTTTGATGTTTGGCATTATTAAACATCACTTTTATCCTTTAATGAACAGATGAGATTTTTCTCAAAATGATTGTTACCACTTGACTAAATTTTCTGAATTCATTATTGGTCCTTTTTGTTTTATAACATGATAGGGGATGATCAGTAGTATGATAGTGTGTACACAGACAAAGTTGTAAGAGTCACAGAGCTGCTATTTTTATCATAAGATATTGTATATTTTAGTGTGGAATTAAGCTAATGTATAGTTTTACAATACTACAAGGAATAATAATCTGAGTTTCATTAAAACAAGAGCCATACAATCAATAGCTGAAATAAATGATCTAATTACATTTTATATTATGCATTACTGTGTTAAAATTGTTCTTCTAATTGCTCTCAAATGATTCCAAATGTACAATGACAGTGATTTTAACATCATCGTAACCAGTGTGGTACTGCATCGTAATCAATGTGTTCTAATTTATTTAAAGTTTGTCATTTGCTTTTCATTGTTAATGCTTAGGGGGATTTGTATTTTTTATAAGGTCAATATGATGAGTAACCTGGTACCCCTGTCTTGCCTTGGCTTAAGGGAGAGAAAAAAATAGGGAAAAAGAAGTGGAGTGGGGAAGTAATATAAGACATAGAGAATGAACTGGTAAAATGGGGAAATATAATCTTGGCAAGATGATGCTGAGTGGTTGCAGTTTTGATGTCCAGGTTGTCTTGATTTTATATATAGCTATGGCTAATTTAACATGCCATGTAAATGTACAATGTAAATATATAACTGTTTTTGTGCAGTTTTGATTAAAGCCATTTGTATGAATAAATGGTGATATTACTTCAGTTTTCAGTAGCAATACAGGACTCAGAATTGTCAGCAAACTAGATGAAACTGTTTTATTATACTTACTATTAAAATACAAGTACAGTCATAAAAAATACTCAGGCCATATGTTATTTTTTGGTGCAAATTTTAATTCTTGTTTTTTAATAATTTTTAGTCTATTTGTCTTGAAACTTGTATGTTTGTGTGAATAAGTTGTCTGGATTTAAGGTACAGCTGGTTTCCATGTTTTTGTGGGGTATTTATTCCAGAATTATTACAGTTTGGGAATATATGTTTATTTCTCATTACTAACTTAGTCCCTTCTAATCTAACTTTTCGTAGCCGGAATATTTTTTTACTCATTTATTCAGTTAAACTAACTTTGATGGTTTTTCTTTATGGGAATAATATCAAACACCTGACAGCTATGTACAGGATTATTACTTTAGCTCTGGGCAGTGAGTGACAGTTTCATATTTATGCTTTTGCAACACCATTTAAACAGTCTGATTTCTTGTATGATACTAATTGGAAATAGAGGGTTGCATGGGCACAATAGTGAAATTGTTAAACTTATCAACCACGGCTATAAAATCATCACTGTTGCATTATTCTCTCTCTCTCTCTCTCTCTCTCTCTCTCTCTCTCTCTCTCTCTCTCTCTCTCTCTCTCTCTCTCTCTCTCTCTCTCTCAACTCCACAAATTCTTGGGATCCAGTACAGTGGTCCTCTTTTAGTTCTGCAAGTGTACAGTTTTCAAAAACTTAGTGCTCAAATATTTTGCTTTGTAAGAGAAAAGACATGTAGTATTGTATATTTATTTAAAATTCTTGGTGGAGAATAATAGGAGCCAGAAAATTCTTTTGATTTTATACATAAATACTGTAGTAAAGGGTCGTTTGTATCTAATGCATACTGTGTTATTACCATCCTTAATACTTGTCTGATTAGTGGAGTGTATCACAATAGGGAACATTGGCGAATACATATGAACTGTATTGCTCTGTAGAAAAATACAGATTTTGAAGGCGGTAAGGCAGATTTAAAACAGGTATGTATAGACTAATATGTAAAGAGAAAGATCAGAAAATATAAAAGAATATCTGAGTTTAGTCTCATGACTTTTTTACTATACCCATCTTGAGGACCTGTCTGGCTGCCTTTCTGAAAACCGTTTTTGAAGTTATAGCGAAGGTTGGGTGATTTTCATCAGATTTGTCTTATGAGAGGTCTCTAGTTATTCATACAGGAAGAACAAAGAAATCACATTGAGAAGGCAAACCTTTTCGACATTAGACATTCCATATTTTTTGCCAACAGACATTAATTGCTTGGTGATTTCACATTTAATTTACTACAAGTCAAAATGCTTCATGTATGAGACTCTTATTATTGTTCAGAAGATGAACCTCATTCACATGGAACAAGGCCACATGGGCCATTGACTTGAATTCAAGCTTCCAAAGAAAGAAGAGACGACTTATTAAAAAGAAAGAATAAATTAACAAATTAATAAATAAATAGCTAAAAATGTAATTAAATTATTAAAGTACAAGGAAAATTTTATTAGGGTAGTAATGCACTGAAGGCTTAAGACAGTAGTACTCCATTGATTCCTGTAAGACTCTTGTAATGCCCTGCCACCAATAAAGGTACCAAAAGGTGCTCATGTTGTTACACAAGTCCAATTGTCTGCTGCTGTAAATAGGCATTTGTTTCATCACAACTCCATCAGTCATACAGTGCCATTATTTTCAGACTTAAATGTCCTCAGACTCTCAGTCTTTGTCTTCCAGACAGAAATAGAGTGGTTTTTCATACATTCACTACCTGAAGCCACCAGTAAGAACCAAATACCCTCTTCACTGTTCATGAGACTGTAGCAATATAAGCAGCTTTTGACAGAATTTCAACAACTTTTTTCTGGCAATCTAGACAATTTGTAATCATTTATATTTCATAATAATCATCTTTTTTTTGTCCATTTTCATTATGAATATATCACCTTCCAGCTTTTTCACTTTTTGGTGAACCAATATCTTCTGTAATTTAAGGATTGTCCAGAACTTTTATTTGTCATACCTTTATTAAACATAGTTTGGTGTCATCACAGCATATCATTTTATTTGTGTGGTAGTGGCTAATAAGTTCCTACTTAGCACTAGGAGGAAGGTTTGTCACTCTACCTGCTTTGCTGGTTGTGTGCTCGTTACTAGTTTGGGTTTCTTGCTGTTTTGCCTTATTTTATTCAGTACTTGATATCATAATTTACATTAATGTACAGTATTCTGGTATTTCTGGGTACTGCTCCCTAGTATTGCCCTTCAACTCTGGTAATTCTAAGGAGTTTATATTTTATTGTAATTTGTGATAATGGTTAGTTTTCCTTAGATATTAGTTACGTCTGTATCTTTCATGTTTACTGATTTTCATCAATATAAGTGATATGTGCTTTTAATTTCTACATCATATACATTTTATATTTCTGTATATTGAATGTTTGCCATTCAATGTTGTTCTGTTTGCAGTTATATTTTGTGATTTTATAATTGTACTGTGTTTTTTGGTAAGGAGTAAATTGGCTGTGTATTCCTCATTATGCCAAACTGAACTTATCCAGGTAATCCATGTAAGGCCTGTCACACTTTCATGCCCTTGCTAGAGACAAACCCTCACTTGTTTCTGTGAGCACTGCTCACCAAAGTTCATGTGCAAGAACTGTCATGGATGGTCACCTGCTTAGTGGTCATGATATGAGAAGAGGCTGTACAAGTTGTTTTATTTCTTGGTCAGCCTCTGGATCTTTGTCTTCCTTAACTATGGTAAAGGAGCGACAGTGTTCTAGTGAAGTACAGTATTTTTCCCTGCATCCTTTACTCGCTTCTCATTACTCGCCCATTCCCTGTCTGGAGTTCTGGCTGCACTTGCTATGTTTGGTGACCGGACTGTGTCTCTCCACCTGCACTGCACTAACCAGACTACTGTACTCACCCACCTTTTCCTATACCTCTTGCCGTTCTTATCAGTCAGCCTGTCTGCAGGAACCCTGTCCTGCCTGCAGTGAATGTTCCTGATTTGGAGGATTTTCTCATGAAGGTTGAGACTAATTTTCCGTCAATGTTAGGAGTTATCCAGAGTCACCTGTGCCAGGTGACTGATACAAGTCTCTCTTCCTTGCAGCTATCTAGGGTGCTTTCTGTTCTTGCTGCTAAAAATGAGCTTCTAGCTGTACTGTTTACTAATGCCTGCTGTGTCTGCAACTCCTGCTGCCTATACTGCTGAGCACCTCTTGCTTTGCCTCTGCCTGTTGTGGCTGCAACTCTCCTGCTACCTCTAATGCTGTTGTATCTTTTGCCATGTTTCCACTTTCTGTGCCTATTGCTCTTGTCAACCATGCTACATCTACTACTTGCTTTGCCTGCTGTCTCTTCTGCTGTGCAATTTGTATTACCTCCACATGCTGCTCCTGCTGAGCCTGTTACCCTTGCAGCTGATGAACCACTTGCCTTTGAGTTTCTTACCCCACCTGTTCCATCTTCCTTGGTGGATGCGTCTGTAATGCTTCTCACCACTGAAGGTAGAGGATATGCTGCAGTACAGTACCAGTCATCAAGGGTGGACTCACCCAAAGTTGTAGTGGTAGGTCCCAAATTCACACAGAATATATTTTTTTCTTTAGAGTCTCAATAGCGTCTTAGTCTCATAACTAAGTGCTAAAAGATTTTAGTCTCGCACACAACAATTGAGACACTTTAAAGGGAAGAATATACAAATCTGATATCATGTCAGTGGACACAGCTTACCTGAAATAAATTTTCTGCTGCAGTCTTGAAAAGATGATGGGTCCCAGTCTTTTTACTTAATTGTAACCATCCATCAGCTCCCACAATCTAAATTTTACTTGGTAAAACAATACAGTACTGTACATTATATATGTGGTCCCTTTGATCATTACACCCCACAGCTGAACAGTTCTCCTGATTTGAGAATAATACCTCATTAATTTGTCTCTTCTGAATTCAATCAACTTCCTTACTGTTGGTCTTTGACATTTGGTAGGTGAGATAGGGCCTTAAACAACTGAAGACTTGTGAATGGCCTATTCCTGTGCTTAATAAAAATGAAAGGACAACAGTATTACTGAAGTGTCAGATTCAAGTTATGCTTTCAACTGGAACTGTATTTCTATCAGCATCCTTCTTTGGCAAATATGGAAGAGATTATGGAAAATTATAGAGAGTTTGCCAGTTTGCTACAACATGCCCTTTACATAATAGACACAGAATTAATAATACCCATGAAATTCTTATCACAGGAGGAAAATATTCTAAAACAGATAGCATCAATAGTTTCGATATGTTATTAATGTAAATTAAGAATGACATTGAAGTATTTACAATAATCTTTGAAAACAGTTGAGGACAATTGTAATGAAGTGTACCACAGACTAGGGTATTCCTTATCCACATGCAGTAGCTCAATTCCATGGAAAAATGCAATCCCCCTTTGCACTGATAAGACCCCCATCACCCTTAGTAAGGTCATATATATTACAATTCTGCAAACATCTCTGGTTAAGAAACTTTTTTACAAGGGAATGGCAAGGCTAAGATTATCCCAGCAGTTAACCCTAGAAAAGGCTTGAGCAAACAAATGGCTGTTGACTCATTTCTGTAACCAGTTGCTTAAGCCAAGAAGTTGAAAAAATGGCTAATGTTAGACTACAGTAATCTCTCAATAATCCAGAGCGTCATTATCCATAACTCAACATTATCCGGATACAACCAGACACCAGGACCAATGCCCAAAAAATTAGAAAAAACTGTTCTACAATGGTAAGCAATGCTGCACAGCCTCAGGAAAATGTTAGTAACACTGCTTACACATAAACAGACTGAGAAAGGGTTTTGTGGGATGGGTGAGGCCTGGAGAAGTTTCAAGGTATGGGGGCTGTGGATCTAATGACTGAGCGCCATGAGAGGGGAGGGGCAGTAAGGCTATGCAGAGGAACTCACTCAGAGAAGGGGTTGTTTTGGAAGGTGGATGGAGCTGGGTAACAGTTTCCCTGGCTAGGAGGGAGTGAGGATGCAGTGTTGGATGGGTGAAGAGGGATAGGTAGACGTCTTGACTTGCTAGAGCTGTTTGGCTTCATTTTTTTATCTTTACGATACAGTAATTCATTTTGGTAAAGGATATGTACAGTACTGAGATAAGGCATAGAAAGAAAGAAAGAACAACAACTGCGGTATTTTTACATCGAAGCCTAATACAGTAAAACACACACACATACACTCTCCTTCACTTTATTTATATTTTATGCTATTTTCATCTATATTTTTGCTGTATTTTCTCATTTTTTTATTTTTGCAAACCAAAAGATAAATGCCATTGTGTGCATAAAGTATGTATGTACGCACACTTGTTGTGATTTTATGCTTGATTTTTCCACATTTTATTAGTGGACATGTACAGTACTGTAACAAAGAAAAAATGAAGAAGAGGGAGAGAAAGAGAGCAACTGAGAGGTCGCATACATTTAAGCCTAGAACACACACTCCTTCCCTTTTTCACTTCAATTTTTTGCTATTCTCATATTAATTTTACTATAATTTCTCACTTTTTATTTTTACAAACCAGATGATAAACACAATCGTGTGCATAGAGTACAGCACATACACAGTCATTCGACGACGTTGGTGAACTTTCTAGAGCTTACCTACATTTGCAAATTCGTATTTTGAATATTTTTCCAGTGATTAGAGATGAAATATCAACAATGATAAAATGTCTGTTTATGATGTGTGTTAATCATACTTAGTCAACTAAACTTGTGATGAAATACTGTACAGTAAATCAAGGAAAGCAAAAATGGCAACATGTGATACAATACTGCACTAAGAAACAAACAGAGAGAGCTAAAGAGGTAGATGGAAAATTAGCTTTTGCGATTGCTAATGACTTAAAAGCCAGATGTAACTTAACATATAATAAAATGTCACTTTTTCATCAGATTTTGTGGGCTGACATGGATATGTCATCAGTTTAAGAGAAAAGAGTAGAAGGTGCAGGTGTGGATAAACAGGAGCTTCAGCATTGCAGGTCCTGCTTGTGCTGCATGTGGTGCTGTGCATTTTGTGTATGGCCCTGCCTTGTCCTAAGAGGGCAAGGAAGGTGTTGACCCTTAAACAGAAATTAGAAATTGTTGAGAGGATAGAGCAAGGTTGGTCCCGGTCATGCATATGGGAGGAGTACAGCACTGCCTGGTCAACCTTGCAAGAAGTACATGATAGAATTCGGCAATAAGATGGCCAGGAGTCAAGCCCGCAAGGTCATGGCAAAAGGCCTTTATGACGACATTGATCTGTCTACCTTGGTGTGGTTTCAGCAACAAAGGGCTGCTGGTGTGAACATATTTAGTGCTGAGTTGAAGGCTGCTGCTACGAAGTTTGCAAACTTGCATAAGGGTGCGGACTTTAAAGCGTCTGAAGTTTGGCAGTTCTGGTTCAAAATCTGACATGGAATTTCTAACAAGAAAACTCATGGCGAAGCTTTGGATGCTTCTGAGGAGGGAATAGAGGAATTTCGGCAAACCTTGCGAGACTTGATGAAGAAAGAAGGCATTGTTTTAGGGCAGATCTAGAATGCTGACGAAACTTGTCTATGATATCACTCCTTGCCCAATGACACCTTGGCTAATGAGGAGAAAAAGAACTTACTCGGTCGCAAGCTTTCCCAGCAACCCATAATCATTTTTGTAAGGAGGTTATTCAACATCAGACACAGGACGTTGGGATTGCTAGGCATTGGGCAAAGGCTTTGCTTCTCATGGACAATGTGCCTGCTCATCCTAACACAGTCCAATTGGTTGATGACAAAGGTCATATTAGGGTCATGTATTTGCCACCTAATAAGACTTCACTCATTCAGCCAACGGACCAAGGTGTTATTGTTGCAACGAAATGGCTGTACTAGAGAAAATTCCAGGAGGAGGTGATGGTAGTATTGTAGGACGAGGAGGAGAAGGAGCAAGACTTGGATACATGGGTGAATGGATACTGGAGAATCTTCATAAGTATTAGCTGAAGTCTGCCATATACAACTTCATCAATGCTTGGAAGGACATCACCTCAGAGACCCTCGGCCATGCCTGGAAATTTATGCTGAATGGAGAAGAGGCCATGATGGACTTCCAGGGGTTTGATGCCGATGAGTTTCGTGCCACACTTGCGACTGGAGGTGACAACATTCCCGAGGATGACGTACGGGAGTGACCCTGCTACCAACTTCTCTCCGACAGCAAGATAGAAAAAGCAGTTGCTGCTGGTGACAAGGAAGTGGCTGAAGAAAATGATGACAGTGGTGATAACAACTGCCCTCATACAAGCTTATGTGAACGGCCTTGATACAGTTATCAAGATATTGGAGAGCCCCAACATGGACCCCATTAACTTCCCTGGGGCCTTGAACGCTGCTGCACAAATACTTGAATATTGAAGGGTTGTCGTTGCCAAGCAAAATTATCGTTCATATTGTCTAAGTGCCCTCAACAGCATCGTCATATCCCAAACTCCCATGCATCCAAGCCCATCACTTTCCACTTCTTCAGTAACTCAGTCCTTCAGCTTGGACCCACCTTCATCGATATGCAGGGCTACTTCAACCAAGGATCTGATTTGTCACTGCCCCACTTTGATGACACTGACCACCTAGGTACCTCTACATCTCTTCCAACCACTTCATGTCTCCCAGGAGTCACAGGAGGCAGAGGAAGAAGATGCCAGTCTCAACAAAACATTTGAGCTATCGGATGGGGAGGAGGTGGAGGAGGACTTTTACACCTCCTCACAAGTTTTTAAAGTTTATTTTGTTACAAATATGATAAAAAAGGTAGATAATTGCTTATTACAAAAATGTTTCAGTATACTGTAAAGTGTGATGGTTATTGTTCATAAGCATATTTAGTGTGTACGGCTATGCGGTACTGTATTGACAATTTTAGATGATGAAGGGTACAGAGCTGCCTTGCACACTCGTAGATTATTTTACTCGCCATTACTGTATCCTGATTTCGTCATTATCCAACAGGGCCTTGGCTCTATTAATCCAGGTAATTGACGGGTTAGTGTAATATGGTAGATTCAGTGACCAACACACTTGCAGGGGCTTTGGGTGTAAACAGATAATTACAGGCGTTTTCTATGATATTCAAAATGTATTGGACATGATGTAGGTACTCAACTCTAAAAACACTAAATGAATGTACATTCGCTAATAATCATTAAAAAACAAAATTCATAACTGGCTGCCTTGTCCAAAACTGGCAATCCTTTACTGGGGAGTTTATATTCTGACTTCTAGGTTTTACTGGTAAAACTTATAAAAAGACTAATAATTTTAATCTAAATTATTTACAATTTTTCACGTTAGTTTGCATTTTCTTAAGCTAGCCATTGTCACAGCAAGATTTCTGGATAGCCTAAAGACAGCAGAAGTTCCTCGTTAGGTGAGTGGGTTCCGTTCTCAGCTAGCATTCTGCTGGCCGCAAGTTTGAATCTCCGACCAGCCAATGAAGAATAAGAGGAGTTTATTTCTGGTGATAAAATTCATTTCTCACTATAATGTGGTTTGGATTCCACAATAAGCTGTAGGTCCCGTTGCTAGGTAACCAGTTGGTTCTTAGCCACGTAAAATAAATCTAACCCTTCGGGCCAGCCCTAGGAGAGCTGTTAATCAGCTCAGTGGTCTGGTTAAACTAAGGTGTACTTAACTTAAAGACAGCATAGCCTGATCACTTTTCCTTTCTCCGTCATTTGGATGTATTTAATTTCCCCGTGGATTCATTATAATAGTGCAAATGATCAAGAGGATACTGTATGTTTGATTCGTGCTCATGCAGTGCAGTATGTGAAATGAAGCTGCAAGTATGCCATACTGTATATGGCCTGCAACACCTCTGAAGCAAATTATTTTAAAAAATGGCACTTCACCAAATGATATGACAAAAAAAACTATCATTGGATTGTGGCATTCCCAATAAAGAGTTCCACACTAAAGTAATTTTCTCTAGTTTTCAGATGGCCACATCTGTCTGACCTAATAGATATTTGATGAATAACTTACATGATCAAGTACGTTTATACAAAAAATGTGTCAAAACTAAGAAATATGTTATCCAAATGTCAAACAAGAGCAAATGTCAGGGTTTGGCAACTAGTCGAAGAAATTTTACCAGAAACTTCATGATTAGTCTGAATTTGATTATTGTATTGAAAGCAAGCCATTTAGACCAGTCTTATAAAAGGTGGGAACCTTAGCTCAGTGGTGTGGTTAATTGTATTAAAATAATGTTGCTGTTGGGGGCTAGCAGAGGATGATTACCTGAATCTGATTCTTACTGCTTCGACTTACGTAGTTAATCTAGCTTAACTAACAAGGTTTTATTTTTTTTCATTTTTTCCTCAAACCCTTTTCCCTTCTCGTCCTGTTATGATTGATATTTGGTTGATGAAACCAGCCTTTCAGATACCTATTCCCTCGCTGAAGGTGTGGAGCTTCAGAGAACTACTATTTGGTAAGAATCTCATGGCTCAACTCAATCTTTTGTTAAAGTGTGTGACTACACTTAATTGCTCTCAGAACTTGAAGGAGGCATCCTGATTCATTCATAGAATTAAGCGATGTGGTCAGAAGAGGTGAAAAAAATTAAATTTCTTTTCTGAAAGTTAGGTACAGCCTCAAAAGGACAGCAATCCTAAGACACTAGGAGCATTGCCTATAAACTGGGTATAAGCTGGATGGCACCCACAAGAGAGGAGTTTGTCCATTCTTTAAGTTTAGCTTTGTGGTAAGTATACGAAATGCCAAGATAATTATAAAAAAAATGTCTCCAACTGCAAGTGAATTAAAAGCCGTAAATATTCATGACCTTCCCATCTGAATAATAGTGAAGCTGTTTAATGTTATAAAATAAAGAAATTACAAAATTCAGACATGATCAAACTAACAGTTGACGAGGTACCTAACAAATTATATTTAGGCAAACAAGGTAACAAATGTTTGATTGAAACTACCTTATATATTAATCTGAAAACGGTCGTGTTTACAATAATAGATGACATCATTATTAAAACAACCAAACACGACCAGCGAACTGCATCTAGGAGACTAATATTTCCCAATAATGAAGATAAAAATTCCATTCTAGACTCTTGAAAGGAGGTATAGTAACGATACAAGACAGCAAATTCTACATCCCCAGCGATGTAGAGAATAAATTTGATAGTCAGTGTCTTCCCAGTACAAATAAAGATTTCAGTTTCAAAAAACACTTGAGACCATTTGTACCTGCAACTCTTCAATAAAAAACCGAAGTAAACATGGGCATACAACGGAAAAATTAATAACCTAAATGTGCATATCATGTATCTTGCAACGAAATGTAATCATATGCGTACCAAATTGTGTCAACTGTAGTCAAGATCCTAAAAATGTAAGTTTTCTATACACAAACATACAGCTGAGGTTCTACGAAGCAGAATGGACATAACGATTAGGAAGGGAAAAGGCTTCAACGACCCATCTAAAGCCAACTTACAAAATGCGTCAGTTAATTTGGATAAAAGTACTACCGTAAAAGTACAAAATGAGATAATTAACCAAGAGAAGACAGAAAATACAAGAGACGAAAACTCCAGGTCAGAATTAGAGTGAAATACTTGATGCCATAGACTGAAGAGCTCGGTAGATCAGAGAAAAATGAAAATTGAATGTACATACACAGGGGCATTCCTAGACATTTTGGGGCCCGGGGGGCACAGTCCCATCTGGGGCCCCTCTTATGGGGTGGGAGGCGAGCGAAGCGAGCCAAAGCAGCTGGAGGGTTCGGGGGGGAAAAATGTTTAGAATATGAGCAATTGTAGGATCATTTTAAAGGCACTTGTAAATGCAAATTTCAGAAATTTAGCTTGTCCTGTCATAGCAGCATTGCTTAAATTTCGCATTTTGGGGGGCCCCCTCCCTTTGGGGCCTGGGGGGTGATTTCAAACAGCCCCCCGCCCCCCTCTCAGGAACGCCACTGAACATACAACAATAATCATCGAAGCAAATCTAATCGGTGAGAACAAATATATACACAAGACTTAAATTAACAAACAGGATGGAATTATACCATCACTAATACAACACTGAGGCAAAAAGGATGAAAACAGATATTAGATACGCACACAAAAATGGACAAAAATTAGAAAATGAACCCCATCGCAAGACTCTGAACCCCTTGTTATTGGGTTATGGTCATCGAAGACTACCTACTAAGGCTACTAAGAGATTCAGAGCAACACCTTTTTATCAAAGCATCGGATAAAGGTGAAAGTTGGCAAGTGTGTATTTTATAACCCTACCTAATTTTTACAAGTATTATTTAGTACCTAAGTTCAATAGTTCTGGTAATTATCAGAGTAAAAGTGGGTTTCCTATACCAGAGCCATCAAAGTCGCAGGTAAGGGTTTTGAACGCAGTAGTGACGTTAACCTATGACGTCATGAGGCTCCACCCACATTGAAGAGAAGTTTACATAAGGGGGAAAACGTCTCTTCACTGTGGCCATGCCCACTTTCCGATGACATATTCACTAATTGATATTAGTACCCGAGGCCAAGAGAAAGAGAAGGTTTGCTCACTTCCCCCAAGTGAATTGCTGTAATGAACTGGTACCTCAAAGATACGTCATCGCCTATGTAGTTACTCCAGGAGGGAGGCGACTCCATCCAATTGGGTAGACCTGGTCTCTCTTGGCCTTTTTAGTACCCATCCTAGGCTTCAGCAATATCAATGATGGCGTGCAGGATTTGTCATCGTTCCCTTGATAGCATTATCATCCTCAATAGATTTGATTATTATATCATTATTATTAAATAAAATGGCTGCATTTTGCAAATTTGTCTTATACTGAATTTTCTCAATTCTTCTAACAATTTGCTTTTCCTGCACAACAAAATTAGTCAATAATTGTCCAATATTCATATTTCGATGGATGAAACAGCGTATTCCTTACAGCAGAAATTCTTTATTTTAAAGCATTCCAGCAGGTTACTGAAATCTGGGATGTAAATCCGTAGAATTTCCCAATAGTATATTCGATGGTATTCTTTTTTCTTTTTCTGACGTCTATATTATTAGTACTCTTACTGTCTACATGTTCCGACCAGCTGGATGGTCATCCTCTGGACATTGGGATGAGTCTGGAGGCACGACGACGAACGAATTGGGGATAGGAAAGATTGGGTACGTATATTGGGTAGAAGACGGGGTTGAGGGGATAGGTTAGAGGTGATAAGGGAGGAAAGTGAAGGAAGTTAGGAGAGAAATAGAGGGGGGGCAGACCCCCTTGCTTCGTCAGGTGAAGTTGGCGATGAAGAGGAATGAGGGACAAGCGGAGGTAGGGTCACGGTGTGGTTATGAGTGATGATGATTTTTTTTTTAATTTTTAATTTTTAATTTTTTTTTATTGATAGTGGGAGGTGATGGAATGGTGCTGGTGGGTAGGAATGCCTGTTAGTTGTTTGGTGTCGTACATTGACTGTTGCTTTATCTCAAACTAGATAATTGTTTGAGCTCATAGTTTATTGTGTTCTAGCTCCTGTAAATCGGTTCTGGCTGAGGCCCTTCTATCTTAGGAGCCATTCTTGGCCAATTCCTTAAGTCCCTCCTTCCCTCATTGGAAGTTTCTCTGCTCCTGTCTACAGTGTTTACATCTAATGCAGACAGCCTGTCCCACGTCTTATTTGCCAGCCTGTGTATTCTACAATTATTGGTTTCTATGCTTACCCTTTCAGGTAGTTCCTTCGTTGTGTCGTAGTAGGGAGGGGCTTCCTTGTACGCTCTTCTGATGTTTTTGTTCTGCAGGGCTTGCATCTTCACTACTGTGGTCCTACATGCTGGAGCTAGGATTGCTGTGGGGTACTCAAGCTGTGGTCTCACCAATGTTTTGTATAGCATCAGATAAGTTTTTGTGGAAAAAGCCCTGAATCTCCTGATCCTTTTGGAAGTGGCCTCTGCTATTTTTAGGCAGTTCAGCATGTGCTATTTTAGGCCGAAGCAGGGTTGTTGTTGTATTGTATTAAGCCAACTCTTGTGTTGGCACGGGCCTTTCCCTTGTTTGGCCCATAGGTGATCTGAAAATTTCAGAAGGTCATTTGTTATAGGAAATGTGAAAGAGATTTAGTAGTAGAGACAGTTGTGGATGGAGGAAGGATGATGGTTGTAGTGGGAGGGGGAATGAAGCAGGGCGCTCGTGGCGGTATATATAGGAGGTCTCAGATCAGGTCGATTTTTCATTGGCTGCCTGAGGCGATTCTCCTCGGGCGAAGTCTCCTCTCAGGCAATGATGGTTGTGTGCGTTCTTGCGTACGTGCGCTGGAGTGCACGTTAGAGTGTATCAGTCGGAGGGTTGCTGCCCGCAGACAGACGTTCCTGATTGGTTCGCTCATCCGAGGTGCCAGTGGATGCCACCCTTCATGCCGATGTCGGGAGGAAGGTCCCTGTGTGGTATTGAGACTGGGCTTCTCTCTCCCGATGTGTAGGGTTTCCAGGAGGCGTAAGCGGCGATGGTTGGTCGCTTGATCTATTAGCACTATGTTAGGGATGATGCCATTCCTTTTTATTCTCAGGTTATAAGCAGTCCTGGCGTGATTAAATATGGCACCCTCCTGGGCATGACAGGAGAGCCTCTTGGAGAAGCGCATGTTAGTCATACCAGTGTAAGAGCCGAGGCACTCTCGGACATGGCGCCTGAGGGAAGCAGCCAAGGAGCTGAGAGAACGCGAGGGCATCACTGTCCGCAGGGCTGACGAGACAGCTGCATATGTTCTCATCAACACCGAGGAATACCACCGAAAGCTGGACAAGTTTCATCGCAACTTCAACAGCAGTTGTTGGGACTGTGTTGTTAGCTTGGATTTCTTCCACTTTCTTAATATTTGTATTGTTTCTACTTTACAACTAATTCAATGTATGTAATTCATCCACATAATGAACCAGTCTATAGCCCATTTGTTAGATCTACATCTATTCAGGGCGGGAACACGAAAAGACAATCCATTTTGTTTAACCTCAGGTTTCGACACTATAGTCTTCTATTTGCTGCAAGTCAGGAGCGGTCACTAGAAGTAGAATTCAAATGAAAAGCAATGATACCTCGTTTCCCTCAACTGTTAGAGGTGTAAAGGTCAACACCATTGTTTTATTTCAGTTAATATAACCCATTGCTATTTTTTTTATTTACATCATGCAGCACCCTAAACAGCACTCGGATACTTGCTGCAAATAAAAGGAAATGGTAGGAGTCCAGATTTTGAGGGAAAGCTATTATTTACCTACTTAATATCAATCAAATGTAACAATTTATATTTATATGCATGGAAATGAAAAAAATATATTGAAATCAGTTTGAATGAGGACCATATTGTTATAATCATTGTGTTTTAATAAATATGTTTTAGATGTACAAATAAAATGTCTTACAGTATACATAATTTATTTACAAAATGTCTTCATGTCACTCTCGAGGATGACTGGTTCCATGCTCTCTTGGATGTTGTCCCTGATTGTCTTAGGCCCCCATTCACACTCAGCACCGGTCTTAAGATCTGTAGAAAAGTAGCTGGAGCATTGGACGTCGGTAAGTGAAGGTGGTTGTTTTCAGTCTGTACAGCCTGTCGCACAAATAAAGCGTAGCGACTTCTTTAAAATTAGGTATAAATAGCCCATTCACTGTGAGACGCGGCTGTTCTATGGTTGAAATACATATCTGTGTGTGAATGGAGGTTACTGTAGCACAAATTGCCATAGTTTCCAGTTTTCTGTTGGAGAGTACCCCGGCCATCACTCTAGCATGTCCAAGAAGCAAATGAGCAATTTACACAGACCGAGTCATAACGTCAATGGCAGTTTCATTTCTTTCGATGCTCCTCCCCTTTCGACATGTCTGGGGATAAGTCTGAGTGGGAATGAACCGCCTAACAGCTCCTGTCCACACTTTTGTGGTGGCCAAGTAACTATTAATCACTACAGAAATAATTACCTATTCACACTACATTAAATCTTGCCACTGGTCTTCTCGCTTGTATACAAAGTGGCAAGCCAATAGCACAAATGCAGTCTTACAACCATGAGGACAATAATTCTATATCCTGCTGGCCATTATCGAATTTGTCGAAGCCTAGACTGTGTAACCATATCCATTCACCGCCTACCTGGTGGATGGGTGGAGCCTCATGACGTCATATGTTTACATCACGAATTGTTTTAGGATCCTTGTCTGCGATTTTCTTGGTTCCGGCATTGGCGACTTCATTTAACTCTATAAGTATCAAAATTATCGAACTTAGGCACCAAATAATACTTGCAAAGGTTAGGTAGGATTATAAAATATACACTTGCCAACTTTCACCTTTGATAAAAAGGTGTTGCCGAAAAACCATGTTTCATCAGTTCTGACTATCAAAGCCTGGCTTCTGCGCCATTTGTCTCTTCTCGTCCTGTCGCTGCTGAACCATGATTGTCATAAAATGTAATTCTGATTACCTTTAGAACAAGGAGAGTGAGGTTGGTCGACATAACTCCTCAGCCTAAAGTGCAAGTCCCATGGGAACCCCTGCACCTAGAGCTGTGTCCGATCTCAGTGGAGTGATTATGCCATATATCTGCGTATTTTTCTTATTTGTTGTTGCTCTTAATCTCAATAATTTACAACAAAAGACTAGGAGCATTGTGTATATATATTAGTCAGCCCTTAAGAGAAGGGTGATATTACCTTGAACTATAGCTTTGTATAAGGTACAAGAAATTGTCTTGATGAAATTCAACAATCGTCGGCAACCTATGATAAATAATCCTCCTATCTTTAGCCGTTGCCGGCAAATGCACAAACGTACAATCTTCTCAGTCTCATTTCTGTGAAGCAAATAAGCAACATGAAGACCTTTAATACCACATGAAGGGTGAACCCAAAAAAGAAAATAAAAATTCAAACCACAATCAACCCTGCTTCAATTTGTTTCCATCATACTGTATATAATGCTGTGCATAAAATTCAGCCAGAAAGAACAAGTATGGCCGTAAAATGCAACTAAAAGAAAAAATACAATTTCAGTAACGCCCAAAAACATTTACATACAAAACGGATGCTAACCAACTCTTTTGAAGAAATAAGGATATAACGGCAGAGCAGAAAATGCAAATAATTCCAGGGAAAATACTGTAATACAAATCAGAAAAATTCAGGACAGAACTCAATATAAACGAGGAGCTTGCCACCCTGAAAAACGGGAGAAATAATGAACATGAAAGAAAATAGTAATAAAACATCCAACAATGGGTCGCTCAATAATGCCTCATCACCAAAGGCGAAGAAAAGCTATAATGACCCAGCCTCGTAGCGGAGTAGTGCCGTCAGCGCACCTCATGCGGTGCACTGCAGGCATTACTGAAGGTTCTTTGCAGCATACCTTCGGCCCCTAGCTGCAATTCCTTTCATTCCTTTTGCTGTACTCTGTTCGTATCTCTTTCTTCCCTCTTACTTTTCACTCTCTCCCAACAGTTGATTCATAACGCAACTGCGAGGTTTTCCTCCTGTTACACCATTAAAACCTCCTTTACTCTCGATTTTCGTTTCAGAGCTGAATGACCTCATATGTCCCAGTGCTTAGCCTTTGGCCCAAATTCTATATTCGATTCTATTCTATAGGGACCTAGCCGAGCTATCAGTGTTTACAAGGCATAAAAATAGAAATAAAAAACTTATCATATGCACATCCTCAAACAACTCCCCCAAGATCCTCAGTGTCTTGGAATCACTATTACCGCAGTAGTAGCCATTTTGATTTGAGATATATATGATATGATAAGGGGGGAATGGTAAAATGCGTGTGAACGGGCGTTTGACACGCTGCTGGTGAGCATTCTATAGGGGTATAAGAAGAGGCTAATGTTCTGAAACTTCTGTTTTGGAAACCAACTGTAAACTCTCAGTTGGTTTCCAAAGCAGAAGAATTCCGTTCTCACTTATCTCTACTTGCACATAAAACGTTTAATAATTAATCCAACTACAATATGGACTCCATTCTTTACGAAAGAGGATTTACAAATTCTGAAAAATCTAAGTAAAAATGAAGATATAATTAAAACGAAACCTGATAAAGGTAAAGGTGTGGTGTTGATGAACAGAACCGTGTACATACATAAGGTTGAAACTATTCTAAGTGATGAATCTAAATTTGAGACACTAGGTGACCCTAATTTCTCCACAGTCTTTCGAAATGAAGACAGGGTTAATAGATTTTTAATACAATTAGCTGATCAGAAGGTTATTGATAATGACATTACCAGTCTCTACTTCGCACTGGTACGTCATATGGAACTTTATATGGCTTACCTAAAGTACATAAAAGCTGGCTTACCTGTACGACCCATTTTGACTTCATACGATACTCCAAATTATAAATTAGCAAAATTTGTCGTTCCTCTACTATCTAATTTAACCAATAGTAATTACTCCGCACAGAACTCAAAGCAATTTAGGAAAAGAATTTTAATGCAAGACTCTGATTTGTAAGGGTTAGTCTAGATGTGGAAGCCTTATTCACAAATGTCCCTGTGGAAAAGACAATTGAGATAATTTTAAGCAAAATTTTTACTGAAACTGACACTGTGTTTAAAGTTTTTAACCAGGATAATTTTAAGAAACTTTTACAACTGGCAGTGCAGGACACTGCCTTTATTTTTAATGGAGTTTCATACTGTTAAGTTGAAGGAATGGCTATGGGGTCTCCACTCGGTCCAACCATTGCCAATATTTTTGTGTTCACCAGAGGAGCAATTGCTGGACAATTACCCACTGGCTTTCCTTCCCCTCTTTTACTGTAGATATGTAGCTGACACTTTTCTACTTTTTAGAGACAGAGAAAGGGCTGATATGCTTCTCCAGTATGCTAACACAGCACATCCAAATATCAAGTTCACTATAGAGCATGAAAGCGACAAGTTACCCTTTCTAAACGCTTTAGTCACTCGAGAAAACGACTGTTTCATTTAATTCGTCAGTATTTAGGAAAAGGACCTTTACTGGTCAAGGTTTGAGTTTTTATAGTCAATACTGTTCTAACTTTAAATTAAACTCATTGATTACAGTCTTCCACAGGGCTTTTACTGTAACTCCCAGCTGGTCTGGATTCAATAATAAAATAACTTTTATATGAATACTTTTTAGACTACTGTTACCTTTCCAGGCTTTTTTTATACGTTTAAATAAATTTCTGAATAATAAATATATACCCAAATTACAGATAACTAGTTCCTAAGACGATGTTTTTTGCCAGTCTTCCTATGATTCATGAAAAGTCTTTTTACAGCACTTTGTACAACCTTATTCAACAGTATGCACCTGCCATTAACTGTAAATTGATTCCAGTTAATCCTCTTATTATTAAATCGATATTCCAATACAAAGACAAAATTAGCCCCCTTATGACTTCAAGCATCGTTTATTTATTTTCTTGCAACCGATGTAGTCAAGGGAGATACGTGGTTGACTCACGCCGCCTGTGGAAAGTTCGCACCGATTGTCATAAGGGGGTCAGTTATAGAACTGGAGTCAAATGATCAAATTCGGAGTTCTCAAATATTCGAGAACACGCCAAAAGGTGTAAGACGGAAATTGATTATAAAGATTTTAAAATATTTTCCAAAATTCCCATTTCTTCGTTTCTAATCTTTGAATAACTTTTTATTAAACCAAGACTGAATAACCAAACTACCTCAACAAGTCTTTACCTGACGTGAGTTTACCCCGGCCTGAAATTCTTTGTTTATGTCACTCTGCTTTTGTACTACGTCCAACAAGTAACGTTCTTCTGCATTTTTTTTTTCAAATAACTTTGTTTTATATTCTGGTTGTAATTTTAAGCATGAGTCTGCTTTTATAATTATATTTTAATAATATATTATTCCAGCTTTGATAATGAGAGATGTCTTGAAACATCAGCAATAAAGAAATGCTGTTACTGTTCACGTCTTCCTCTGCCCTTGGTCGTATGCGTGTATATATATATATATATATATATATATATATATATATATATATATATATATATATATATATATATATATATATATATATATATATATATATACATATATATATATATATATATATATATATATATATATATATATATATATATATATATATATATATATGTATATATATATATATGTATGTATATATATATATATATATATATATATATATATATATATATATATATATATATATATATATATATATATATGTACATATATATGCATATACATATATGTATATATATAAAATATACATATACATATATGTATATATATACATATACATACACACACATATATGTATGTATGTGTATATATATAATATATGTATGTATATATATTATATATATGCTATACTGTATATATATTATATATATATATATATATATATGTATATATGCAAATATATATATGTATAAATATATATATATATGTATATATATATCTGTATAGTATATATGTATATATATATGTATATATATATATATATATATATGTATATATATATATATATATATATGCATATATATATATATATATATATATATATATATATATATATATATATGCATATATATATGCATATACATATGTATATATATATTTATATATGCATATATGTATATATATATATATCTATATATATATATATATATATATATATATATATATATATATATATATATATATATATATATATATATATATATATATATATATATATATATATATAATGTGTCACTCCTTTCATCCCCAAGGGGTAGTGGGTGGCCTCTCCGGTAGAGTTCATCGATATTTTGAGTACTAAGTCTCCAAGCTCAACCATCGCATTTCTGGAAGTAGAAAGTCTACTCACGAACGTACTGTTAGGCAAGACCACCAGTGTTGTTTTAAGGAAAATTTGCCACTCTGATGCCACGCCCCTCGACATACTATAAGATGCCCTTCGACGTCTTCCCTGCACTGAGAGGCTTCTTTCCTCTCACGTAGAGGTGAACTCTTTCGACAGGTAGATGGTGTCCCTATGGGATCCCCCCCTTAATGTTCTATTTGCTAAAACTAAGATATATGCCAGTTACATCGACGATATGTTCATTGCTATCGGAAATAATGAAGAAGCCACCTGCCTGCATTATGCCTTGAAGAGTGACTCTTGCTCAAGCTACACTATCGAATTTAGCGTCGAGGGCAGACTTCCGTTCCTGGATGTAGACGTACAGCAGAGAGAAGATAGGTACAATACAACCACATACCAAAAGGCGACAAATGCGGGACGGTGCCTACGCCCATGGGGAGTGACCTGACAAATACAAACGCTCTGTAGTGGCCATGTATGTGAGATGTGCAATTACCCACTGTTTTACAAGGAAAGCTACTTATGAGGAGCTCGAAGGCGTTAGGCAGCTCCTCACTAACAACGGTCACGACAGCAACTTGATTGAGAGTTACATGAATTACTCTACTCTCACAACCCTTATCAAGGTTCCCTTGCAAATGGCATGTCAAGTCTGAAAGAGCATCGCAGGTTCCTAAGCTGCTTCCCATATGCATATTGACAATCAGCTAACAATTCTCAAGATTCAGTATACTTATATAGTGGCTTAAAAATAAGTTTTTCAGCAACTTTGGAGGGCACAGGAAGAATAGAGATTGGCCTGTATTTCCTGCAGTCTGCAGATATGCCACTATTTGGAACAGGCACTGTATTACTAAGCTTGTGCTCATCCGCTAAGATACTATGTCGACATAAAAATCTATAGAATCTACTAAACTTGAGAGACAGCACACAAGAAACCTTTTTAAAAAAACAGAGGGACGAAACCACCAGGGTCTTCTCCACCCTAGCTATCACGATTATCCAGAATTTTCTTAACATCCCTGGAGCGAAATGCAAATTTTGTAAGAAGAGGTTCAGGATGACAAGTATCAGGGAAAGGGACATCTTCAGCTGATTGCTTAGCATCAAAAAGCTTGACGAAGCAGTTCAGCTTTTTCCCTAGGGCCAGTAACCAATCTACCATCATCTGTTAGTAGTGGTGGAATGGAAGACGAGCCTGACCCAAAGATAGGTGATGCCAATTTGGTCCACTACAGATGAGGCTGAACAATTCCTTCAAGTTTCTTCTTCAAGGAATTATTGTTATTTCTCTCGGCTGTATGGTAAGTTCTATTCGCAGCACAGCGAGACTCAACAAAATTGGTGTAATTTTCATTTGAACGATTTCGTCTCCATGCGTTGAATTTGGTCTGTTTGTCATAGCAGGCTCGTCTACATGTATCGTCAAACCACGGCTGGTCATTTGTCCTAAATTTGATGACCTTTCTAGGGACATATTTATTAAAATAGCCATCTGCATTTCATTTAACTTCTACTTGGGATCAGGATCTAATATAGCATTTGAAATATTAAGTGACTGACTAGCTTCAGTCATGTGATCCCAATTGGCTCTGGATTTTAGCCAGACTTTTTCCAGTGGTGGAATTAGGAATATACGGATTGACAGACATGTCCATCTCAATGGCGCAATGATCAGAAGTGCCTATATATTCACAGACCGTGGATTTCACAATAACTGAACATCTGGTGAATACGAGGTCTAATCTACTACCAGAAATGCGCGTGGGTTCCTCAATTAGCCGGACAAAATTGGAAGATACACAAACTCAAGAGCAGACCGGCCATATTGCTCCGTGGAATTTGAATTTAGCCACTCACTGGGTACAGTCTCCACAAATTACGAATGAAGCGTTTGAATCCTGTGGCTGAGCCATACTAATCTTTTCCAAAAGATAGTCAAATACAGAATCGTCAATATCTGGATTGTGGTAAACAGCAAATATGTAACCATTGTAGAACTTACTGAAAATTTTAAAACAAAGGACTTCATGGCAACTACACTCCAAATTTTTCTGACGATAAACAGGACATCCGGACTTTGTGCATACAGCCATACCTAGAGGGTGAGGGATGTTACAACGATAAAGAAAGTCAGGGCCATCAAACCCCTGGATTAAAAACTCGACCTTTGACTTGTTACTACTTACAAGAATCTCCTTTGACTTGTTACTACTTACAAGAATCTCATAAAAACATCAAATCACAGTTACGGGAACAACTCTGGAGATAAAAAAAATTTGACCTTAACCCCCGAATATTTGAGTAAAGTACTTTGCAATTTTTCTTGCTGTAATGAGTAACAGGCCCATGGTTCAGCTCAACGTCTCCCGAAAGAATTAAATTAACATTAAATCAGAATCAAAACTAATAAATAAACTCATAACAACAGTAACACTGTAAAAATCAACAGAACAATAATCAACAATACCATCAACAACAATATTATTTACATTATTTACAAAAAAATCTGTTGAGAGTATAAATAAACGTCACCATACGTCATTGAAAAAAGCGCCGGCAGCAACTGGTCAAAAAGGTGTGGCCGGCACACCTTGTAAGGCAAAAGAAATCCGCCAGGTTTGCCACAACTACGGGGGGAGGACAGTCAGGCAACACCTTTTTATCAAAGCATTGGATAAGGGTGAAAGTTGGCAATAAAACGCTCAGAAGAAAAGGATTAGGTAAAGACGAAGGCACTTCCCTCATAATCCACCAAGCAACTTTGCTTTCTCATCAGCCTTTCCTACAAACTTTTCGAAAAAAACAGGAAAGTGAACGAAAGAGGAGGATAAATGCCTGCTTGTACCCTCAAGCAAGGAAACTCAAACCCAAGACCATGGAAGGCCACGGTACAATGGCTATGGCACAGTCCAAGGTCTGTGTCCAGAAACCTTCTCTTAGAAGGGTTGCCTACCAAGGCTAAAGAGTCCCTTCTACCCACTGTCTGATTTCGGAGTGTCCTTCTCCCCTTCCAAACACTGGTTTGATTTCGGAGTGTCCTCCTAGAAGAGTTGCCTGCCAAGGCTACAAAGTCTCTTTTACCCTAACTTGTGTACGGAGGGACGTCATACCCTTAAGTGAATGTTGCTAAAAAGCCACATTAACCCACTACCCATTCTCAGCATAATGGGAAAGGGTAATTTTTAAAAATAATATTCATTGGTCAAATAAGCGTGACCAATTCAGAGACGGTAGAAATACCATTTTGGTTCCATTTGACATTCTTAAAAGACATAATTAACTTTAGATTTTTAAATAAAGAACAAAGTCGACAAATGAGGCCAATTTGCCTACCTTAGAAACGGCAAGGATTAGCATTTGAGGATGAAAAAGAAGAAAAAATGTGAAAAAGAACAAGGCAAGTGAGAAGAGGTAAAGGATAATGACTGAAAAATAAGGCAGAATGCGAAGCCACTGAGGTAAAAGGAAGATGTACCATCTAAAAGAGAATCATTTTGCACCCAGTGCAACCATCTAAAACAATCCATGACTTACTAATTTATTTTTCCAAGTCGACAATATACTGATAAACAAATAGTTTAGAGAGCGGTTAGTTACCCGCATAGCCATAGAGAGGGTGTCAAAATAAAAGGACTTTTGTTTATTCTTCTACTTCAAAATTGAGGCTGCTTCTTGTGCACCAGTGTATCAAATCACAT